>NC_034183.2:3732690-3880190 GCF_002021735.2 Oncorhynchus kisutch | reverse complement strand
CCAGACCACAGCTCTACTAGCACCATGTCATCCAGACCACAGCTCTACTAGCACCAGACCACAGCTCTACTAGCACCATGCCATCCAGACCACAGCTCTACTAGCACCATGCCATCCAGACCACAGCTCTACTAGCACCATGCCATCCAGACCACAGCTCTACTAGCACCATGCCATCCAGACCACAGCTCTACTAACACCATGCCATCCAGACCACAGCTCTACTAGCACCATGCCATCCAGACCACAGCTCTACTAGCACCATGCCATCCAGACCACAGCTCTACTAACACCATGCCATCCAGACCACAGCTCTACTAACACCATGCCATCCAGACCACAGCTCTACTAGCACCATGTCATCCAGACCACAGCTCTACTAGCACCGTGTCATCCAGACCACTGCTCTACTAGCACCATGTCATCCAGACCACAGCTCTACTAACACCATGTCACCCAGACCACAGCTCTACTAGCACCAGACCACAGCTCTACTAGCACCATGCCATCCAGACCACAGCTCTACTAGCACCATGCCATCGAGACCACAGCTCTACTAGCACCATGCCATCCAGACCACAGCTTTACTAGCACCATGCCATCCAGACCACAGCTCTACTAGCACCTTGTCATCTAGACCACAGCTCTACTAGCACCATGTCATCCAGACCACAGCTCTACTAACACCATGCCATTCAGACCACAGCTCTACTAGCACCATGTCATCCAGACCACAGCTCTACTAGCACCATGTCATCCAGACCACAGCTCTACTGGCACCATGCCATCCAGACCACAGCTCTACTAGCACCATGCCATCCAGACCACAGCTCTACTAGCACCATGCCATCCAGACCACAGCTCTACTAACACCATGCCATCCAGACCACAGCTCTACTAACACCATACCATCCAGACCACAGCTCTACTAGCACCATGCCATCCAGACCACAGCTCTACTAGCACCATGCCATCCAGACCACAGCTCTACTAACACCATGCCATCCAGACCACAGCTCTACTAGCACCATGTCATCCAGACCACAGCTCTACTAGCACAGACCACAGCTCTACTAGCACCATGCCATCCAGACCACAGCTCTACTAACACCATGCCATCCAGACCACAGCTCTACTAGCACCATGTCATCCAGACCACAGCTCTACTAGCACCATGCAATCCAGACCACAGCTCTACTAACACCATGCAATCCAGACCACAGCTCTACTAGCACCATGCCATCCAGACCACAGCTCTACTAACACCATGCCATCCAGACCACAGCTCTACTAGCACCATTCCCTCCAGACCACAGCTCTACTAGCACCATGTCATCCAGACCACAGCTCTACTAACACCATGCCATCCAGACCACAGCTCTACTAGCACCATGTCATCCAGACCACAGCTCTACTAGCACCATGTCATCCAGACCACAGCTCTACTAGCACCAGACCACAGCTCTACTAGCACCATGCCATCCAGACCACAGCTCTACTAGCACCATGCCATCCAGACCACAGCTCTACTAGCACCATGCCATCCAGACCACAGCTCTACTAGCACCATGCCATCCAGACCACAGCTCTACTAACACCATGCCATCCAGACCACAGCTCTACTAGCACCATGCCATCCAGACCACAGCTCTACTAGCACCATGTCATCCAGACCACAGCTCTACTAGCACAGACCACAGCTCTACTAGCACCATGCCATCCAGACCACAGCTCTACTAACACCATGCCATTCAGACCACAGCTCTACTAGCACCATGTCATCCAGACCACAGCTCTACTAGCACCATGTCATCCAGACCACAGCTCTACTGGCACCATGCCATCCAGACCACAGCTCTACTAGCACCATGCCATCCAGACCACAGCTCTACTAGCACCATGCCATCCAGACCACAGCTCTACTAACACCATGCCATCCAGACCACAGCTCTACTAACACCATACCATCCAGACCACAGCTCTACTAGCACCATGCCATCCAGACCACAGCTCTACTAGCACCATGCCATCCAGACCACAGCTCTACTAACACCATGCCATCCAGACCACAGCTCTACTAGCACCATGTCATCCAGACCACAGCTCTACTAGCACAGACCACAGCTCTACTAGCACCATGCCATCCAGACCACAGCTCTACTAACACCATGCCATCCAGACCACAGCTCTACTAGCACCATGTCATCCAGACCACAGCTCTACTAGCACCATGCAATCCAGACCACAGCTCTACTAACACCATGCAATCCAGACCACAGCTCTACTAGCACCATGCCATCCAGACCACAGCTCTACTAACACCATGCCATCCAGACCACAGCTCTACTAGCACCATTCCCTCCAGACCACAGCTCTACTAGCACCATGTCATCCAGACCACAGCTCTACTAACACCATGCCATCCAGACCACAGCTCTACTAGCACCATGTCATCCAGACCACAGCTCTACTAGCACCATGTCATCCAGACCACAGCTCTACTAGCACCAGACCACAGCTCTACTAGCACCATGCCATCCAGACCACAGCTCTACTAGCACCATGCCATCCAGACCACAGCTCTACTAGCACCATGCCATCCAGACCACAGCTCTACTAGCACCATGCCATCCAGACCACAGCTCTACTAACACCATGCCATCCAGACCACAGCTCTACTAGCACCATGCCATCCAGACCACAGCTCTACTAGCACCATGCCATCCAGACCACAGCTCTACTAACACCATGCCATCCAGACCACAGCTCTACTAACACCATGCCATCCAGACCACAGCTCTACTAGCACCATGTCATCCAGACCACAGCTCTACTAGCACCGTGTCATCCAGACCACTGCTCTACTAGCACCATGTCATCCAGACCACAGCTCTACTAACACCATGTCACCCAGACCACAGCTCTACTAGCACCAGACCACAGCTCTACTAGCACCATGCCATCCAGACCACAGCTCCACTAACACCATGCCATCTAGCCACCGTCCCTCTGTCCACCACTGAAGCCACCGCTGCTGGCTGCCTCGTCTCCTCTCTCCTCCACTCTTCTCTCCTCCCCTCTCCTCTTCTCTCTTCTCTCCTCCCCTCTTCTCTCCTCTCTGCTCCCCTCTTCTCTTCTCTCTGCTCCCCTCTTCTCTCCTATCTCCTCCCCTCTCCTCTCCTCCCCTCTCCTCTCCTCTCCTCTCCTCTCCTCTTCTCTTCTCTCCTCCCCTCTCCTCTCCTCTCTCCTCTCTGCTCCCCTCTTCTCTCCTATCTCCTCCCCTCTCCTCCCCTCTCCTCCCTCCCCTCTCCTCTCCTCTCTCCTCCGCTCTTCTCCCCTCCCCTCTTCTCTGCTCCCCTCTCCTCCCCTCTCCTCCTCTCTCCTCTCTGCTCCCCTCTCCTCCCCTCTCCTCCCCTCTCCTCCCCTCTCCTCTCCTCTCCTCTCCTCTCCTCTCCTCTCCTCTCCTCTCCTCTCCTCTCCTCTCCTCTCCTCTCCTCTCCTCTCCTCTCTGCACTCCTCCCCTATTCTCTCTGCTCCCCTCCCCTCTTCTCTCTGCTCCCCTCCCCTCTTCTCTCTCCTCCCCTCTTCTCTTCTCTCCCCTCTCCTCCCCTCTCCTCCCCTCCCCTCTCCTCTCCTCTCCCCCCTCCTCCCCCCTCCTCTCCTCTCCTCTCCCCTTCTCTTCTCTCCCCTCTCCTCTTCTCTCCCCTCTTCTCTCTTCTCCCCTCCTCTCTCCTCTCCTTTCTCTCCTCTCCCCTCTTCTCCCCTCTCCTCTCTTCTCTTTTCTCTCCTCTCCCCTCTCTTCTCTCCTCTCCTTTCTGTTCCCTCTCCTCTCCTCTCCTCTCCTCTCCTCTCCTCTCCTCTCCTCCTCCTCTCCTCTCCTCTCCTCTCCCCTCCCCTCTTCTCTCCTCTCCCCTTCTCTTCTCTTCTCTCCCCTCTTCTCTCTTCTCCCCCTCCTATCCTTTCTCTCCTCTCCCCTCTTATCTCCTCTCTCTCCTCTCCCCTCTTCTCTCCTCTCTCTCCTCTCCCCTCTTCTCTCCTCTCCTCTCTTCTCCTTTCTCTCCTCTCCCCTCTCTTCTCTCCTCTCCTTTCTCTTCTCTCCCCTCCCCTCTCTCCTCTCCTCTCCTCTCCTCTCCTCTCCTCTCCTCTCCTCTCCTCTCCTCTCCTCTCCCCTCCCATCCCCTCCCCTCTTCTCTCCTCCCCTCTTCTCTCCTCTCCCCTCCCTTCTCCTCTCCTCTCCTCTCCTCTCCTCTCCTCTCCTCTCCTCTCCTCTCCTCTCCTCTCCTCTCCTCTCCTCTCCTCTCCTCTCCTCTCTCCTCTCCTCTCCTCTCTCCTCCCTTCTTCTCTCCTCTCTTCTCTCCTCTCCCCTCCCCTCTCCTCTCCTCTCCTCTCCTCTCCTCTCCTCTCCTCTCCTCTCCTCTCCTCTCCTCTCCTCTCCTCTCCTCTCCTCTCCTCTCCTCTCTCCCCTCCTCTCTTCTCTCCTCTCCTTTCTCTCCTCTCCTCTTCTCTCCTCTCCTCTCCTCTCCCCTCCCCTCCCCTCCCCTCCCCTCTTCTCTCCTCCCCTCTTCTCTCCTCTCCCCTCCCCTCTTCTCTCCTCTCCTCTCCTCTCTCCTCTCCCCTCCTCTCTTCTCTCCTCTCCTTTCTCTCCTCTTCTCTCCTCTCCTCTCCCCTCCCCTCTTCTCTCCTCCCCTCTTCTCTCCTCTCCCCTCCCCTCTTCTCTCCTCTCCTCTCCTCTCCTCTCCTCTCCTCTCCTCTCCTCTCCTCTCTCCTCTCCTCTCCTCTCCTCTCCTCTCCTCCTCTCCTCTCCTCTCCCCTCCTCTCCTCTCTTCTCTCCTCTCCTTTCTCTCCTCTCCTCTCCCCTCTTCTCTCCTCTCTACTCCCCTCCCCATCCCCTATTCTCTCCTCCCTGCTCCCCTATTCTCTCCTCTCCCCATCCCCTCTTCTCTCCTCTCTGCTCTCCTCCCCTCTTCTCTCCTCTCCCCTCCTCTTTTCCCCATCCCCTCTTCTCTCCTCTCTCCTCCCCTCTTCTCTCCTCTCCTCTCTCCTCCCCTCTTCTCTCTCCTCCCCTCCCCGCTTTTTCTCTCCTCTCCCTTCCTCTCCTCCCCTCTCCCCTTCTCTCCCCTCCCCTCCTCTCTCCTCCCCTCTCTGCTCCTCTCCCCCCATCCCCTCTTCTCTCCTCTCCCCTCCTCTCCTCTCTTCTCTTCTCTCTCCACCCCTCCCATCTTCTCCTTTTCACTCCTCTCCCCCCCTCCTCCCCCTCCTCTCCTCTCCCCTTCTCTTCTCTCCCCTCTTCTCTCTTCTCCCCTCCTCTCTTCTCTCCTCTCCTTTCTCTCCTCTCCCCTCTTCTCTCCTCTCCTCTCTTCTCCTTTCTCTCCTCTCCCCTCTTCTCTCCTCCTTTCTCTTCTCTTCTCTCCCCTCCCCTCCCATCTCCTCCCCTCCCCTCCCCTCCCCTCCCCTCCCCTCTCCTCCCCCCTCCCCTCCCCTCTTCTCTCCTCCCCTCTTCTCTCCTCTCCTCTCCCCTCTCTTCTCTCCTCTCCTTTCTCTCTCCTCTTCTCCCCTCCCCTCCCCTCCCCTCCCCTCCCCTCCCCTCCCCTCCCCTCTCCTCTCCTCTCCCCTCTCTTCTCTTCTCTCCTTTCTCTCCTCTCCTCTCCTCTCCTCTCCTCTCCTCTTCCACCTCCTATCTACTCGTATCCAGACCAAACCCTCAAATGTTTGTTTATCCTACCCAGCCAAACAGCACGTAGTTCCAACCATTAAAAACAGGAACTCAGTTTTAAAAAAATAATTAAATAGACGTTTCATGTTTGAGGGCTGTGGCTCTTGTGTGATGTTTTTACCCTGTGTGTGTGTGTGTGTGTTCGTGTTCCTCTGCTCTTCCTCCCCTCTGCTGAGAAAAGGGGACAGTCTTCCAGCTGATAGCAGAATTTAGGTCGACACCACATTATTTCTGCCTCATGCATCAATTCATGTTGTTACTCCTACGACCAGAGAAAGTGAAATATTCCTCGATATTAAAACAAAGACCCAAGCAGCTAATAATAACAACACAAACTTATCGGAACACTTTGCAACACTCACTATCCCAGAAGCACAGTAGGGAGAACGCGCAGTTTATGGCTTGACAGTGGTGACAGTGGTGACAGAGTGGACAGTGGTGACAGTAGTGACAGTGTTTATAGTGTTGACAGTGGTGACAGTGTGGACAGTGTTTATAGTGTTGACAGTGTGGACAGTGTTTATAGTGTTGACAGTGGTGACAGTGTGGACAGTGTTGACAGTGGTGACAGTGTGGACAGTGTTTATAGTGTTGACAGTGTTGACAGTGTGGACAGTGTTGACAGTAGTGACAGTGGTGACAGAGTGGACAGTGTGGACAGTGGTGACAGTGTTTATAGTGTTGACAGTGGTGACAGTGGTGACAGTGGTGACAGTGTTTATAGTGTTGACAGTGGTGACAGTGTGGACAGTGTTGACAGTAGTGACAGTGGTGACAGAGTGGACAGTGTGGACAGTGGTGACAGTGTTTATAGTGTTGACAGTGGTGACAGTGTTGACAGTGGGGACAGTGGTGACAGTGTGGACAGTGGTGACAGTGGTGACAGTGTTGACAGTGTTGACAGTGGTGACAGTGGTGACAGTGGTGACAGAGTAGACAGTGGTGACAGTGTTTATAGTGGTGACAGTGTTGACAGTGGGGACAGTGGTGACAGTGTGGACAGTGGTGACAGTGGTGACAGTGGTGACATAGTTGACAGTAGTGAAAGTGGTGACAGTGGTGACAGTGGTGACAGTGGTGACAGTGTTGACAGTGGTGACAGTGGTGACAGTGTTGACAGTGGTGACAGTGTTGACAGTGGTGACAGTGGTGACAGTGTTGACAGTGGTGACAGTGGTGACAGTAGTGACAGTGTTGACAGTAGTGACCGTGTTGACAGTGTTGACAGTGGTGACAGTGTTGAAAGTGTTGACAGTGGTGACAATGTTGACAGTGTGGACAGTGTTGACAGTGTTGAAAGTGTTGACAGTGTTGACAGTGGTGACAGTGTGGACAGTGTTGACAGTGGTGACAGTAGTGGCAGTGGTGACAGTGTGGACAGTGTTGACAGTAGTGACAGTGGTGACAGTAGTGACAGTGTTGACAGTGGTGACAGTGTTGACAGTGATGACAGTGTTGACAGTGATGACAGTGGTGACAGTGTTGACAGTAGTGACAGTGGTGACAGTGGTAACAGTGTTGACAGTGTTTATAGTGTTGACAGTGGTGACAGTAGGGACAGTGTTGACAGTGGTGCCAGTGGTGACAGTGGTGACAGTGTTGACAGTGGTGACAGTGTTGAAAGTGTTGAAAGTGTTGACAGTGTTTATAGTGTTTATAGTGTTGACAGTAGTGACAGTGGTGACAGTAGTGACAGTGTTGACAGTGTTGAAAGTGTTGACAGTGGTGACAATGTTGACAGTGTGGACAGTGTTGACAGTGTTGACAGTATGGACAGTGTTGACAGTGTTGACAGTGGTGACAGTGGTGACAGTGTGGACAGTGTTGACAGTAGTGACAGTGGTGACAGTGTTGACAGTGTGGACAGTGTTGACAGTAGTGACAGTGGTGACAGTAGTGACAGTGTTGACAGTGTTGACAGTAGTGACAGTGGTGACAGTAGTGACAGTAGTGACAGTGTTAAAAGTGTTGACAGTGTTGAAAGTGTTGACAGTATTGAATGTGTTGACAGTGTTGACAGCATTGAAAATGTTGACAATGTTGACAGTGTTGAAAGTGTTGAAAGTGTTGACACTGTTGAGTGTTGAAAGTGTTGACAGTGTTGAAAATGTTGACAGTGGTGACAGTGGTGACAGTGTTGAAAGTGTTGAAAGTGTTGACACTGTTGAGTGTTGACAGGGTTGACAGTGTTGAAAATGGTGACAGTGGTGACAGTGTTGAAAGTGTTGAAAGTGTTGAAAGTGTTGACAGTGTTGACGGTGGTGACAGTGTTGACAGTGTTGACAGTGTTGAGTGTTGACAGTGTGGACGAGGTTGACAGTGTTGAGTGTTGACAGTGTTGACAGTGTTGAAAGTGATGACAGTGTTGACAATGTTGACCGTGTTGAAAGTGATGACAGTGTTGACAATGTTGACAGTGGTGACAGTGTTGACAGCGATGACAGTGTTGACAGTGGTGACAGTGTTGACAGTGTTGAGTGTTGACCTTGTTGAAAGTGTTGACCGTTTTGAAAGTGATGACAGTGTTGACAATCTTGACAGTGTTGAAAGTGTTGACAGTGGTGACAGTGTTGACAGTGGTGACAGTGGTGACAATGTGGACAGTGTTGACAGTGTGGACAGTGGTGACAGTGTTGACAGTGGTGACAGTGTGGACAGTGTTGACAGTGATGACAGTAGTGACAGTGGTGACAGTGGTGACAGTGTGGACAGTGTTGACAGTGTTGACAGTATTGACAGTAGTGACAGTGGTGACAGTAGTGACAGTGTTGACAGTGGTGACAGTGTTGACAGTGGTGACAGTGGTGACAGTGGTTATAGTGTTGACAGTGGTGACAGTGGTGACAGTAGTGGCAGTGGTGACAGTGGTGACAGTGGTGACAGTGGTGACAGTGTTGAAAGTGTTGACAGTGTTTATAGTGTTTATAGTGTTGACAGTAGTGACAGTGGTGACAGTAGTGACAGTGTTGACAGTGGTGACAGTGTTGAAAGTGTTGACAGTGTTGACAGTGTTGAAAGTGTTGACAGTGGTGACAGTGGTGACAATGTTGACAGTGTTGACAGTGTAGACAGTGTTGACAGTGTCGACAGTATGGACAGTGGTGACAGTGGTGACAGTGGTGACAGTGTGGACAGTGTTGACAGTAGTGACAGTGTTGACAGTGGTGACAGTGTGGACAGTGTTGACAGTGTTGACAGTAGTGACAGTGGTGACAGTAGTGACAGTGTTGACAGTGTTGACAGTGGTGACAGTGGTGACAGTAGTGACAGTGTTAAAAGTGTTGACAGTGTTGAAAGTGTTGACAGTGTTGACAGTAGTGACAGTGGTGACAGTAGTGACAGTGTTGACAGTGTTGAAAGTGTTGACAGTGTCAACCATATTGAAAATGTTGACAGTGTTGACAGTGTTGAAAGTGTTGACAATGTTGACAGTATTGAAAATGTTGACAGTGTTGACACTGTTGAGTGTTGACAGTGTTAACAGTGTTGAAAATGTTGACAGTGTTGCCAGTGTTGAAAGTGTTGACAGTGTTGACAGTATTGAAAATGTTGACAATGTTGACAGTGTTGAAAGTGTTGAAAGTGTTGACACTGTTGAGTGTTGAAAGTGTTGACAGTGTTGACAGTGTTGAAAATGTTGACAGTGGTGACAGTGGTGACAGTGTTGAAAGTGTTGAAAGTGTTGACACTGTTGAGTGTTGACAGTGTTGACAGTGTTGAAAGTGATGACAGTGTTGACAATGTTGACAGTGGTGACAGTGTTGACAGCGATGACAGTGTTGACAGTGGTGACAGTGTTGACAGTGTTGACAGTGTTGAGTGTTGAGTGTTGACAGTGTTGACCTTGTTGAAAGTGTTGACAGTTTTGAAAGTGTTGACAGTGTTGACAATGTTGACAGTGTTGAAAGTGTTGACAGTGATGACAGTGTTGACAATGTTGACAGTTTTGAAAGTGTTGACAGTGTTGACAGTGTTGACGGTGTTGAGTAACAACTTAAACACAAACTCATTAAAAAAAACAGCAGCTCTTTGTAATCTCACATTATCAACTTTTGTCGTTCGAGTTTTTTTTTTTTTTACAGTCTTAGAAACCCAGACTTTATCCTTGTATTTTTTGTTTGGGGATGTTTGGTGTTCGGTGATTGGTTGGTGATTGGTTGGTGTTTGGTGTTCGGTGATTGGTTGATGTTTGGTGTTCGGTGATTGGTTGATGTTTGGTGTTCGGTGATTGGTTGGTGATTGGTTGGTGTTTGGTGTTCGGTGATTGGTTGATGTTTGGTGTTCGGTGATTGGTTGATGTTTGGTGTTCGGTGATTGGTTGGTGTTTGGTGTTCGGTGATTGGTTGTTGTTTGGTGTTCGGTGATTGACCGGTTGGTGACCACTGCTCTAAACTGTGGTGGGTGGTGTGTTATTGATGCTAGTGGACAGAATGCTCTAGACTATTTTAGATCAAACTCACTGCTGCTGATGGACGGTCTGGTGGCGGGGCCAGGTGTTAGTAGGAGAACCAGGTCACTGAGCCTCTGTTGTCTCTAGGAGAGAGGAGCTGTAGTTAGAATCAGTACTGAGGTCTCTGTTGTCTCTCAGCCTTTTGTTGGGAAAATGACTTGTGTCATGCACAAAGTAGATGTCATAACCGACTTGCCAAAACTATAGTTCGTTATCAAGAAATTTGTGGAGTGGTTGAAAAACGAGTTTTAATGACTCCAACCTAAGTGTATGTAAACTTTGGACTTCAACTGTATATACTGTGTATATATATATATATATATATATGTGTTTGTGACATGGGTTCACTGTGTATATTTACATGCTAATAACACAAAACAGATTATTGTAGCAGGCAGAGTAGTCACGTAAACAACTTACTCTGTTTAACTTAACTCGTGTAGCGACCGTCTGTGGTGGAAGGAGATGAGGACCAAAGCACAGCGTGGTAAGTGTTCATATTTATAATAAATAACTGAACAGAGCTAGCTGGAGGAGCTAACGTGTGGAGGAGCTAACGGAGCTAGCTGGAGGAGCTAACAGAGCTAGCTGGAGGAGCTAACGTGTGGAGGAGCTAACGGAGCTAGCTGGAGGAGCTAACAGAGCTAGCTGGAGGAGCTAACGTGTGGAGGAGCTAACAGAGCTAGCTAACAGAGCTAGCTGGAGGAGCTAATGTGTGGAGGAGCTAACAGAGCTAGCTGGAGGAGCTAACATGTGGAGGAGCTAACGTGTGGAGGAGCTAACGTGTGGAGGAGCTAACAGAGCTAGCTGGAGGAGCTAATGTGTGGAGGAGCTAACAGAGCTAGCTGGAGGAGCTAACGTGTGGAGGAGCTAACAGAGCTAGCTGGAGGAGCTAACGTGTGGAGGAGCTAATGGAGCTAGCTGGAGGAGCTAAAGTGTGGAGGAGCTAACGTGTGGAGGAGCTAACGGAGCTAGCTGGAGGAGCTAACATGTGGAGGAGCTAACAGAGCTAGCTGGAGGAGCTAACGTGTGGAGGAGCTAACAGAGCTAGCTGGAGGAGCTAACGTGTGGAGGAGCTAACGGAGCTAGTTGGAGGAGCTAACAGAGCTAGCTGGAGGAGCTAACGTGTGGAGGAGCTAACAGACAAGAGCTATAAGAGCTATATTACTGTCTGTCAGACAGGGAATAGGAAAGGGTGATGGAAGCTCTGAAATGACAGTAGGCCTATCTGAGAGGACATAATGAATGCTCATCTCGGTGTGAATGGAAGCTCTGAAATGACAGTAGGCCTATCTGAGAGGACATAATGAATGCTCATCTCGGTGTGAATGGAAGCTCTGAAATGACAGTAGGCCTATCTGAGAGGACATAATGAATGCTCCTCTCGGTGCGAATGGAAGCTCTGAAATGACAGTAGGCCTATCTGAGAGGACATAATGAATGCTCATCTCGGTGTGAATGGAAGCTCTGAAATGACAGTAGGCCTATCTGAGAGGACATAATGAATGCTCATCTCGGTGTGAATGGAAGCTCTGAAATGACAGTAGGCCTATCTGAGAGGACATAATGAATGCTCATCTCGGTGTGAATGGAAGCTCTGAAATGACAGTAGGCCTATCTGAGAGGACATAATGAATGCTCATCTCGGTGTGAATGGAAGCTCTGAAATGACAGTAGGCCTATCTGAGAGGACATAATGAATGCTCATCTCGGTGTGAATGGAAGCTCTGAAATGACAGTAGGCCTATCTGAGAGGACATAATGAATGCTCATCTCGGTGTGAATGGAAGCTCTGAAATGACAGTAGGCCTATCTGAGAGGACATAATGAATGCTCATCTCGGTGTGAATGGAAGCTCTGAAATGACAGTAGGCCTATCTGAGAGGACATCATGAATGCTCCTCTCGGTGCGAATGGAAGCTCTGAAATGACAGTAGGCCTATCTGAGAGGACATAATGAATGCTCATCTCGGTGTGAATGGAAGCTCTGAAATGACAGTAGGCCTATCTGAGAGGACATAATGAATGCTCATCTCGGTGTGAATGGAAGCTCTGAAATGACAGTAGGCCTATCTGAGAGGACATAATGAATGCTCCTCTCGGTGCGAATGGAAGCTCTGAAATGACAGTAGGCCTATCTGAGAGGACATAATGAATGCTCCTCTCGGTGCGAATGGAAGCTCTGAAATGACAGTAGGCCTATCTGAGAGGACATAATGAATGCTCCTCTCGGTGCGAATGGAAGCTCTGAAATGACAGTAGGCCTATCTGAGAGGACATAATGAATGCTCATCTCGGTGTGAATGGAAGCTCTGAAATGACAGTAGGCCTATCTGAGAGGACATAATGAATGCTCCTCTCGGTGCGAATGGAAGCTCTGAAATGACAGTAGGCCTATCTGAGAGGACATAATGAATGCTCCTCTCGGTGCGAATGGAAGCTCTGAAATGACAGTAGGCCTATCTGAGAGGACATAATGAATGCTCCTCTCGGTGCGAATGGAAGCTCTGAAATGACAGTAGGCCTATCTGAGAGGACATAATGAATGCTCCTCTCGGTGCGAATGGAAGCTCTGAAATGACAGTAGGCCTATCTGAGAGGACATAATGAATGCTCATCTCGGTGCGAATGGAAGCTCTGAAATGACAGTAGGCCTATCTGAGAGGACATAATGAATGCTCATCTCGGTGCGAATGGAAGCTCTGAAATGACAGTAGGCCTATCTGAGAGGACATAATGAATGCTCATCTCGGTGCGAATGGAAGCTCTGAAATGACAGTAGGCCTATCTGAGAGGACATCATGAATGCTCATCTCGGTGCGAATGGAAGCTCTGAAATGACAGTAGGCCTATCTGAGAGGACATAATGAATGCTCCTCTCGGTGCGAATGGAAGCTCTGAAATGACAGTAGGCCTATCTGAGAGGACATAATGAATGCTCATCTCGGTGCGAATGGAAGCTCTGAAATGACAGTAGGCCTATCTGAGAGGACATAATGAATGCTCATCTCGGTGTGAATGGAAGCTCTGAAATGACAGTAGGCCTATCTGAGAGGACATAATGAATGCTCATCTCGGTGCGAATGGAAGCTCTGAAATGACAGTAGGCCTATCTGAGAGGACATAATGAATGCTCATCTCGGTGCGAATGGAAGCTCTGAAATGACAGTAGGCCTATCTGAGAGGACATAATGAATGCTCATCTCGGTGTGAATGGAAGCTCTGAAATGACATGCTGAAATCACAGCATCTAAAAGGAGGCAGTGTAATAATAAAATCCTTATGGCCTCGCGAGAGATGTCTATAAGTTACTATATACAGTGCCTTGCGAAAGTATTTCGGCCCCCCCTTGAACTTTGCGACCTTTTGCCACATTTCAGGCTTCAAACATAAAGATATAAAACTGTATTTTTTTTGGTGAAGAATCTACAACAAGTGGGACACAATCATGAAGTCGAACGACATTTATTGGATATTTCAAACTTTTTTAACAAATCAAAAACTGAAAAAATTGGTCGTGCAAAATTATTCAGCCCCTTTTACTTTCAGTGCAGCAAACTCTCTATGTATGTGTGTGCAAAATCGGCAGTGTATCAAATACTTGTTCTCCCCACTGTATAAGGGGATAATACTACAGTATGTAGTTCTGAAAATATGAATTGTAATGCATTTATACATAGCAGACAATCATACGAAATCTACAAGTCTGTCCTACAATACTAAGAACACCTCAGAGAATAAGGAATGTAAACACGTTGTAGTCACCTAGCAACACCCATCGCCCACACTACCGTATGTGAGCAACGGCAGAGCGTTTGCTAATTGTGTCATTTAGATCGCTAGACGTTGTACTTTTTTGTCTATTGAGCGTTCCCACAGTCCTCTTTTCTCCTAGCCTAGTAGGCTACCAAGTCATGTGACCATTAATCATTACCATTATCATGTGAATGTAATGGTGAACCATATTCCTGATTTAAAAACTCATTAGTCATGTGACGTCTGGAATAGATCCTTCTGGAGTCAGAGGTTAACAGGCAACACATCCACCACGCTGATCCTCAACACTGGAGCCCCTCAGGGGTGCGTGCTCAATCCCCTCCTGTACTCCCTGTCCACCCACGACTGCGTGGCCAGGCACGACTCCAACACCATCATTAAGTTTGCAGACGACACAACAGTGGTAGGCCTGATCACAGACAACGACGAGACAGCCTATAGGGAGGAGGTCAGAGACCTGGCCGGGTGGTGCCAGAATAACAACCTATCCCTCAACATAATCAAGACAAAGGAGATGAGAGGGAGACGCCCCCACTCATCGACAGGGCTGTAGTGGAGCAGGTTGAGAGCTTTAAGTTCCTTGGTGTCCACATCACCAACAAACTAGAATGGTCCAAACACACCAAGACAGTCGTGAAGAGGGCACGACAAAACGTATTCCCGCTCGGACACTGAAAAAGATTTGGCATGGGTCCTCAGATCCTTTTATACAGGTGTCTTTTATACAGGTAACGAGTTAAAACAGGTGCAGTTAATACAGGTAATGAGTGGAGAACAGGAGGGCTTCTTAAAGAAAAACTAACAAGTCTGTGAGAGATGGAATTCTTACTGGTTGGTAGGTGATCAAATACTTATGTCATGCAATAAAATGCAAATTAATTACTTAAAAATCGTACAATGTGATTTTCTGGATTTTTGTTTTAGAATACGTCTCTCACAGTTGAAGTGTACCTATGATAAAAATTACAGACCTCTACATGCTTTGTAAGTAGGAAAACCTGCAAAATCGGCAGTGTGTCAAATAATTGTTCTCCCCACTGTATGTAGCCTCTCTACTGTATGTAGCCTCTCTACTGTATATATCCTCTCTACTGTATATAGCCTCTCTACTGTATATATCCTCTCTACTGTATATAGCCTCTCTACTGTATGTAGCCTCTCTACTGTATAGATCCTCTCTACTGTATATAGCCTCTCTACTGTATATAGCCTCTCTACTGTATATATCCTCTCTACTGTATATAGCCTCTCTACTGTATGTAGCCTCTCTACTGTATGTAGCCTCTCTACTGTATGTAGCCTCTCTACTGTATGTAGCCTCTCTACTGTATAGATCCTCTCTACTGTATATAGCCTCTCTACTGTATATAGCCTCTCTACTGTACATATCCTCTCTACTGTATATAGCCTCTCTACTGTATATAACCTCTCTACTGTATATAGCCTCTCTACTGTATGAAGCCTCTCTACTGTATATAGCCTCTCTACTGTATATAATCTCTACTGTATAAAGCCTCTCTACTGTATATAGCCTCTCTACTGTATACAGCCTCTCTACTGTATAAAGCCTCTCTACTGTATATAACCTCTCTACTGTATATAGCCTCTCTACTGTATATAGCCTCTCTACTGTATATAGCCTCTCTACTGTTATAGCCTCTCTACTGTTATAGCCTGTCTACTGTATAAAGCCTCTCTACTGTATATAGCCTCTCTACTGTATAGAGCCTCTCTACTGTATATAGCCTCTCTACTGTATATAGCCTCTCTACTGTATAGAGCCTCTCTACTGTATATAGCCTCTCTACTGTATATAGCCTCTCTACTGTATATAGCCTCTCTACTGTATAAAGCCTCTCTACTGTATGTAGCCTCTCTACTGTATATAATCTCTACTGTATAAAGCCTCTCTACTGTATATAGCCTCTCTACTGTATACATCCTCTCTACTGTATAAAGCCTCTCTACTGTATATAACCTCTCTACTGTATATAACCTCTCTACTGTATATAGCCTCTCTACTGTATAAAGCATCTCTACTGTATATAGCCTCTCTACTGTGTATAACCTCTCTACTGTATAAAGCCTGTCTACTGTATATAGCCTCTCTACTGTATATAGCCTCTCTACTGTATATAGCCTCTCTACTGTATATAGCCCCTCTACTGTATGTAGCCTCTCTACTGTATATAGCCTCTCTACTGTATATAGCCTCTCTACTGTATAAAGCCTCTACTGTATATAGCCTCTCTACTGTATATAGCCTCTCTACTGTATTTAGCCTCTCTACTGTATAAAACCTCTCTACTGTATATATCCTCTCTACTGTATATAATCTCTACTGTATATAGCCTCTCTACTGTATAAAGCCTCTCTACTGTATATATCCTCTCTACTGTATATAATCTCTACTGTATATAGCCTCTCTACTGTATAAAGCCTCTCTACTGTATATATCCTCTCTACTGTATATAATCTCTACTGTATATAGCCTCTCTACTGTATATAGCCTCTCTACTGTATATAGCCTCTACTGTATATAATCTCTACTGTATAGAGCCTCTCTACTGTATATAATCTCTACTGTATATATCCTCTCTACTGTATATATCCTCTCTACTGTATATAATCTCTACTGTATATATCCTCTCTACTGTATATAATCTCTACTGTATATAATCTCTACTGTATATATCCTCTCTACTGTATATAATCTCTACTGTATATAATCTCTACTGTATATAACCTCTCTACTGTATTTAGCCTCTCTACTGTAGAGAGAGGCTACAGCTGCTGCTCTAGTTTCAACTGTTCTGCCTTATTATTATTCGACCATGCTGGTCATTTATGAACATTGAACATCTTGACCATGTTCTGTTATAATCTCCACCCGGCACAGCCAGAAGAGGACTGGCCACCCCACATAGCCTGGTTCCTCTCTAGGTTTCTTCCTAGGTATTGGCCTTTCTAGGGAGTTTTTCCTAGCCACCGTGCTTCTCCACCTGCATTGCTTGCTGTTTGGGGTTTTAGGCTGGGTTTCTGTACAGCACTTTGAGATATCAGCTGATGTACGAAGGGCTATATAAATAAATTTGATTTGATTTGATATATAATCTCTACTGTATATAGCCTCTCTACTGTATATAATCTCTACTGTATATAATCTCTACTGTATATAATCTCTACTGTATATAACCTCTCTACTGTATATATCCTCTCTACTGTATATAATCTCTACTGTATATAGCCTCTCTACTGTATAGAGCCTCTCTACTGTATATATCCTCTCTACTGTATATAATCTCTACTGTATATAGCCTCTACTGTTATTTTTCACTGTCTTTTTATTTCTTTACTTATCTATTGTTCACCTAATACCTAATTTTTACTTAAAAATTGCACTGTTGGTTAAGGGCCTGTCAGTAAGCATTTAACTGTAAGGTGAAATGCTCGACCCATGCGGACACAGGGTCCTCATGTTCTGCCTCATGACCAGCAAAGAGTGGGGAAACTACCCCAGGCATTTATTAATATCAGTCACACAGACACATATCATTGATTTATGCCTTATAATTGCTGCTGTGTACCCATAAAGCGAGAGGATGGGCCTGGAAGGTGGAGGCTGGGGGAGGGGCTATGGCTGTAGGTGGAGGCTGGGGGAGGGGCTGTGGCTGCAGGTGGAGGCTGGGGGAGGGGCTGTGGCTGCAGGTGGAGGCTGGGGGAGGGGCTGTGGCTGCAGGTGGAGGCTGGGGGAGGGGCTGTGTCTGCAGGTGGAGGCTGGGGAGGGGCTATGGCTGTCGGTGTGGAGGCTGGGGGAGGGGCTGTGTACCCATAAAGAGAGAGGATGGGCCTGGAAGGTGGAGGCTGGGGGAGGGGCTATGGCTGTAGGTGTGGAGGCTGGGGGAGGGGCTGTGTACCCATAAAGAGAGAGGATGGGCCTGGAAGGTGGAGGCTGGGGGAGGGGCTATGGCTGTAGGTGTGGAGGCTGGGGGAGGGGCTGTGTACCCATAAAGTGAGAGGATGGGCCTGGAAGGTGGAGGCTGGGGGAGGGGCTATGGCTGTAGGTGGAGGCTGGGGGAGGGGCTGTGGCTGCAGGTGGAGGCTGGGGGAGGGGCTGTGGCTGTAGGTGGAGGCTGGGGGAGGGTCTGTGGCTGCAGGTGGAGGCTGGGGGAGGGGCTGTGTCTGCAGGTGGAGGCTGGGGAGGGGCTGTGGCTGCAGGTGGAGGCTGGGGGAGGGGCTGTGGCTGCAGGTGGAGGCTGGGGGAGGGGCTGTGGCCGCAGGTGGAGGCTGGGGGAGGGGCTGTGGCTGCAGGTGGAGGCTGGTGCTAGGGGAGGGGCTGTGGCTGCAGGTGGAGGCTGGTGCTAGGGGAGGGGCTGTGGCTGCAGGAGGAGGCTGGTGCTAGGGGAGTGGCTGTGGCTGCAGGAGGAGGCTGGGTGAGGGTTAGGGGCTGTGGCTGCAGGAGGAGGCTGGTGCTAGGGGCTGCAGGTGGGGGCTGGGGGAGGGGCTGTGGCTGCAGGTGGAGGCTGGTGGAGGGGCTGCAGGTGGAGGCTGGGGGAGGGGCTGTGGCTGCAGGTGGAGGCTGGTGGAGGGGCTGCAGGTGGAGGCTGGGGGAGGGGCTGTGGCTGCAGGTGGAGGCTGGTGGAGGGGCTGCAGGTGGAGGCTGGGGGAGGGGCTGTGGCTGCAGGTGGAGGTCTAGGTGGAGGGGCTGCAGGTGGAGGCTGGGGGAGGGGCTGTGGCTGCAGGTGGAGGCTGGTGGAGGGGCTGCAGGTGGAGGCTGGGGGAGGGGCTGTGGCTGCAGGTGGAGGCTGGTGGAGGGGCTGCAGGTGGAGGCTGGGGGAGGGGCTGTGGCTGCAGGTGGAGGTCTAGGTGGGCTCCTCATGAACCTTTATTTAGCTAGGCAAGTCAGTTAAGAACAAATTCTTATTTTCAACGACGGCCTACGACGACAGATTTTTACCTTGTCAGCTCGGGGATTTTACCTAGCAACCTTTCGGTTACTTGCCCAACGCTCTAACCACTAGGCTAGCTGCCACCCTGATCTCCCTCCCTGGATAGGCGAGGCTCCTGATCTCCCTCCTTGGGGAAGGTTAGGCTCCTGATCTCTCTCCTTGAGGAAGGCTAGGCTCCTGATCTCCCTCCCTGGATAGGCTAGGCTCCTGATCTCCCTCCCTGGATAGGCTAGGCTCCTGATCTCCCTCCTTGGGGAAGGTTAGGCTCCTGATCTCCCTTCTTGAGGAAGGCTAGGCTCCTGATCTCCCTCCCTGGATAGGCTAGGCTCCTGATCTCCCTCCCTGGATAGGCTAGGCTCCTGATCTCCCTCCCTGGATAGGCTAGGCTCCTGATCTCCCTCCATGGATAGGTTAGGCTCCTGATCTCCCTCCTTGGGGAAGGCTAGGCTCCTGATCTCCCTCCCTGGAGAAGGTTAGGCTCCTGATCTCCCTCCTTGAGGAAGGCTAGGCTCCTGATCTCCCTCCCTGGAGAAGGTTAGGCTCCTGATCTCCCTCCCTGGGAAGCTTAGACTCCTGATCTCCCTCCCTGGGTAGGTTAGACTCCTGATCTCCCTCCTTGGGGAAGACTAGGCTCCTGATCTCCCTCCCTGGGGAAGGTTAAACTCAGGCCTATTGTCACATTTAATCAAAGATTTTTTTGTATGTGTATTTATTATGGATCCCCATTAGTTCCTGCCAAGGCAGTAGCTACTCTTCCTGGGGTTTATTATGGATCCCCATTAGTTCCTGCCAAGGCAGCAGCTACTCTTCCTGGGGTTTATTATGGGTCCCCATTAGTTCCTGCCAAGGCAGCAGCTACTCTTCCTGGGGTTTATTATGGATCCCCATTAGTTCCTGCCAAGGCAGCAGCTACTCTTCCTGGGGGTTTATTATGGATCCCCATTGGTTCCTGCCAAGGCAGCAGCTACTCTTCCTGGGGTTTATTATGGATCCCCATTAGTTCCTGCCAAGGCACCTTCTACTCTTCCTGGGGTTAATTATGGATCCCCATTAGTTCCTGCCAAGGCAGCAGCTACTCTTCCTGGGGTCCAGCAAAATCAAGGCAGTTTACATCATTTTAAAAACACACTCACAGATTTCACAACACACTGTGTGCCCTCAGGCCCCTACTCCACCAATACCACATATCTACAGTACAAAATCCATGTGTACGTGTGTGTATAGTGCGTATGTTATTGTCTGTGTACGCATGTGCCTCTGTCTATGTTTGTGTTGCTTCACAGTCTGTCCAAGCTGTGTGCCAGTAGTTCAAACAGACAGCTTGGTACATTCAACATGTCAATACCTCTCATAAATACAAGTAGTGATGAAGTCAATCTCTCCTCTACTTTGAGCCAGAAGAGATTAACATGCATATTATTAATGTTAGCTCTCCATGTACATCCAAGGGCCATCCATGCTGCCCTGTTCTGAGACAATTGCAATTTTCCTAAGTCCCTCTTTGTGGCACCTGACCACATGACTGAACAGTAGTCCAGGTGAGACAAAACTAGGGCCTGTAGGACCTGCCTTGTTGATAGTGTTGTTAAGAAGGTAGAAACTAGGGCCTGTAGGACCTGCCTTGTTGATAGTGCTGTTAAGAAGGTAGAAACTAGGGCCTGTAGGACCTGCCTTGTTGACAGTGCTGTTAAGAAGGTAGAAACTAGGACCTGCCTTGTTGATAGTGTTGTTAAGAAGGTAGAAACTAGGGCCTGTAGGACCTGCCTTGTTGATAGTGTTGTTAAGAAGGTAGAAACTAGGGCCTGTAGGACCTGTCTTGTTGATAGTGCTGTTAAGAAGGTAGAAACTAGAGCCTGTAGGACCTGTCTTGTTCATAGTGCTGTTAAGAAGTTAGAAACTAGAGCCTGTAGGACCTGCCTTGTTGATAGTGTTGTTAAGAAGGTAGAAACTAGAGCCTGTAGGACCTGCCCTGTTGATAGTGTTGTTAAGAAGGTAGAAACTAGGGCCTGTAGGACCTGCCTTGTTGACAGTGCTGTTAAGAAGGTAGAAACTAGGACCTGTAGGACCTGTCTTGTTGATAGTGCTGTTAAGAAGGTAGAAACTAGAGCCTGTAGGACCTGCCTTGTTGATAGTGTTGTTAAGAAGGCAGAGCAGTGCTTTATTATGGACAGACTTCTCCCCATCTTAGCTACTGTTGTATCAGTATGCTTTGACCAAGACAGTTTACAATCCAGGGTTACTCCAAGCAGTTTAGTCACCTCAACTTGCTCAATTTACACATTTATTATAAGATGTAGCTAAGTTTAAAGGTTTAGTGAATAATTTGTCACAAATACAATGCTTAAAGTTTTGGAAATATTTAGGACTAACATATTCCTTGCCACCCATTCTGAAACTAACTGCATCTCTTTGTTAAGTGTTGCAGTCATTTCAGTTGCTGTAGTAGCTGACGTGTATAGTGTTGAGTCATCCTCATACACAGACACACTGGATTTAATCAAAGCTAGTGGCATGTTGTTTGTCAAGATTGAATGAAGTAAGGGGCCTAGACAGCTGCCCTGAGGAATTCCTGATTCTACAAAGGATTCTGTTGGAGAGGCTCCCATTAAAGACACCCTCTGTGTTCTGTTAGACAGGTAACTGTTTATCCACATTATAGCAGAGGGTGTAAAGCCATAACGCAAACGTTTTTCCAGCAGCAGACTATGATCGATAATGTCAAAAGCTGCACTGAAGTCTAACAAAACAGCCCCCACAATCTTTTTAAGCATCAATTTCTCTCAGCCAATCATCCGTAATTTATGCAAGTGCTGTGCTTGTTGAATGTCGTCTATAAGCGTGCTGAAAGTCTGTTGTCAATTTATTCATTGCGAAATACCATTGTATCTGGTCAGACACATTCACATTTTTTTTTTTACTAAGGGTTGGTAACAGGCTGATTGATCAGCTGTTTGAGCCAGTAAAGGGGTATTTACTATTCTTAGGTAGAGGAATGGCTTTTGCTTCCCTCCAGGCCTGAGGGGACACACATTCTAGAAGGCTTAAAATTACAAATGTGGCAATATCGTCCGCTATTATCCTCAGTAATTTTCCATCCCGGTTGTCAAACCATGGCGGCTTGTCATTGTTGATAGACAACAATAATTTTCTCACTTTTTTTGTTGTTGTTGTTGATGTTGTTGTTGTTGTTGTTGTTGTGATGAATGAACCATCTGATTCAATGAATGATGGAGCTGAGTTTGCCTTGGTTCCCAAAATGTAATATAAGGTGCTCCAAAGCTTTTCAATATCATTCTTCGTTTCATTTATCTTTATTTCATAGTGTTGTTTCTTCTTCATTTTATTCAGTTTAGTCACATGATTTCTCAGTTTTCAATACGTTTGCCAGACTTATGTGCTTTTCCTTTTGTCTCCTCACTCTCAACCTATTCCTCATCAATCCACAGGGGATTTAACAGTTTTTACAGTCATTTTCTTAATGGTTACCTGCTTATTAGTAACTGGGATAAGGAAGTTCATAAATGTGTCAAGTGCAGCGTCTGGTTGCTCCTCATTACACACCACAGACCAGCAGCGTCTGGTTGCTCCTCATTACAAACTACAGACCAGCAGCGTCTGGTTGCTCCTCATTGCAAACTACAGACCAGCAGCGTCTGGTTGCTCCTCATTACAAACTACAGACCAACAGCGTCTGGTTGCTCCTCATTACACATCACAGACCAGCATCGTCTGGTTGCTCCTCATTACAAACTACAGACCAGCATCGTCTGGTTGCTCCTCATTACAAACTACAGACCAACAGCGTCTGGTTGCTCCTCATTACAAACTACAGACCAACAGCGTCTGGTTGCTCCTCATTACAAACTACAGACCAGCAGCGTCTGGTTGCTCCTCATTACAAACTACAGACCAACAAATGTTATTTACATCAACAACATAGGAATCACTACAGAACGTATTGTATGACCTCTTATACACTATATTAGGCCCAGCCTGACCTCTTATACACTATATTAGGCCCAGCCTGACCTCTTATACACTATATTAGGCCCAGCCTGTCCTCTTATACACTATATTAGGCCCAGCCTGACCTCTTATACACTATATTAGGCCCAGCCTGACCTCTTATACACTATATTAGGCCCAGCCTGACCTCTTATACACTATATTAGGCCCAGCCTGACCTCTTATACACTATATTAGGCCCAGCCTGACCTCTTATACACTATATTAGGCCCAGCCTGTCCTCTTATACACTATATTAGGCCCAGCCTGACCTCTTATACACTATTTTAGGCCCAGCCTGACCTCTTATACACTATATTAGGCCCAGCCTGACCTCTTATACACTATATTAGGCCCAGCCTGACCTCTTATACACTATATTAGGCCCAGCCTGACCTCTTATACACTATTTTAGGCCCAGCCTGACCTCTTATACACTATATTAGGCCCAGCCTGACCTCTTATACACTATATTAGGCCCAGCCTGACCTCTTATACACTATATTAGGCCCAGCCTGACCTCTTATACACTATACTAGGCCCAGCCTTTGGAACTGTGGTTTTCCTAGATATGGCTACTATATTGTGATCAATACATCCTATGGATCTGGATGCTGCTTTAAAGCACATTTCTGCAGCATTAGTAAAGATGTGATCAATACATGATGATTTCCTTCCTGTGCTGTTTGTAAACTACCCTGGTTGGTTGACTGATAACCTGAACCAGGTTACAGGCTCTGGTTACAGTTTGAAGCTTTTTCCTTGAGTGGCCAGCTTGATGAAAGCCAGTCAATATTTAAATCACCCAGAAAATATACCTCTTTGTTCAAATCACATACATTATCAAGCATTTCACACATTATCCAGATACTGACTGTTAGCACTAGGTGGTCTATAGCAGCTTCCCATCAGAATGGGCTTTAGGTTGAGGCAGATGAACATGTAGCCATATTACTTCAACAGTATATAACATGAGATCCTCTTTAATATTTACAGGAATGTGGTTCTGAATATAAACAGCAACACCTCCACCTTTGGCAGTTCTGTCTTTTCTGTAGATGTTATAACCTTGTATTGCTATCAATAACAAAGGTGTTATCTAAGTGAGTTTCAGAGTTGATCAGAATATGAATGTCATCTGTTACAAGCAAGTTATTGACTTAGTGAACCTTGTTTCGTAAGTGACACTTCTTGAGAGATCACGTTATTTCCGGTCACAACTTGCAGACTTGTTTACGAGCTGCTGTGCGTTTTGTTGCCTATTTTAACAACTGACAACTTTACGGTTTTTACTTTTTAATTACCGTTTATATTTTTGTTTTTTTCCTCAACTTTTTCACTCCGGACGCTTTACCTGGACATGGTTCGTCAGGACCTCCAACAGCCGAAGCTAAGTAGTAACATTAACATGATGCCTTCTAATTGCAGTCGCTGTACTCATAATATACAGGAGAACGATCGCCTTACGGCGAGGATAGCTGTGCTACAAGCCCAGCTTCAGACGCAATCGTTAGGCAAGGGTAATTTCAGAGTAGGAAAGGATGAAACAGCGTCTGTGCCACCAGTAAGTACAGATAGTAGTATAAATCCCCTGGCACAGTCCCCGCAGCCGGACAACTTTCTCACGGTTTCTGGAAGGAAATGCTGTAGGAACGCTCAACCGGTGTCGCTCATTCAGCCGACAGAAACTTTCAACGGGTTTTCCCCATTAAGCAGCGAGTCAGAGGCCGAGCCTTCTCTGGTCTCTACTCCTCCCGTTACGGGGTCTGAGACGCCGAAGCCTCCCACCATTAGCTCTGACAAATTGAAAACTCTAGTCATTGCGACTCCCTTACCCGCAGTATTAGACTTAAAACTAATCATCCAGCGATTATACACTGTTTACCAGGGGGCAGGGCTACCGACGTTAAGGCTAATCTGAAGATGGTGCTGGCTAAAGCTAAAACTGGCGAGTGTAGAGAGTATAGAGATATTGTTATCCACGTCGGCACCAACGATGTTAGGATGAAACAGTCAGAGATCACCAAGCGCAACATAGCTTCTGCGTGTAAATCAGCTAGAAAGATGTGTCGGCATCGAGCAATTGTCTCTGGCCCCCTCCCAGTTAGGGGGAGTGATGAGCTCTACAGCAGAGTCTCACAACTCAATCGCTGGTTGAAAACTGTTTTCTGCCCCTCCCAAAAGATAGAATTTGTAGATAATTGGCCCTCTTTCTGGGACTCACCCACAAACAGGACCAAGCCTGGCCTGTTGAGGAGTGACGGACTCCATCCTAGCTGGAGGGGTGCTCTCATCTTATCTACCAACATAGACAGGGCTCTAACTCTAGCTCCACAATGAAATAGGGTGCAGGCCAGGCAGCAGGCTGTTAGCCAGCCTGCCAGCATAGTGGAGTCTGCCACTAGCACAGTCAGTGTAGTCAGCTCAGCTATCACCATTGAGACCGTGTCTGTGCCTCAAAACTCAACATGGCGGTGTTCGCCTTAGCATTATCACTAGGATAAAGACCTCCTCCATTCCTGTCATTATTGAAAGAGATCATGATACCTCACATCTCAAAATAGGGCTACTTAATGTTAGATCCCTTACTTCAAAGGCAATTATAGTCAATGAACTAATCACTGATCATAATCTTGATGTGATTGGCCTGACTGAAACATGGCTTAAGCCTGATGAATTTACTGTGTTAAATGAGGCCTCACCTCCTGGCTACACTAGTGACCATATCCCCCGTGCATCCCGCAAAGGCGGAGGTGTTGCTAACATTTACGATAGCAAATTTCAATTTACAAAAGAAAAATGACGTTTTCGTCTTTTGAGCTTCTAGTCATGAAATCTATGCAGCCTACTCAATCACTTTTTATAGCTACTGTTTACAGGCCTCCTGGGCCATATACAGCGTTCCTCATTGAGTTCCCTGAATTCCTATCGGACCTTGTAGTCATAGCAGATAATATTCTAATCTTTGGTGACTTTAATATTCACATGGAAAAGTCCACAGACCCACTCCACAAGGCTTTCGGAGCCATCATCGACTCAGTGGGTTTTTGTCCAACATGTCTCTGGACCCACTCACTGTCACAGTCATACTCTGGACCTAGTTTTGTCCCATGGAATAAATGTTGTGGATCTTAATGTTTTTCCTCATAATCCTGGACTATCGGACAACCACTTTATTACGTTTGCAATTGCAACAAATAATCTGCTTAGACCCCAACCAAGGAGCATCAAAAGTCGTGCTATAAATTCACAGACTACACAAAGATTCCTTGATGTCCTTCCAGATTCCCTCTGTCTACCCAAGGACGCCAGAGGACAAAAATCAGTTAACCACCTAACTGAGGAACTCAATTTAACCTTGCGCAATACCCTAGATGCAGTTGCACCCCTAAAAACTAAAAACATTTCTCATAAGAAACTAGCTCCCTGGTACACAGAAAATACCCGAGCTCTGAAGCAAGCTTCCACGGAAATGGCGCCACACCAAACTGGAAGTCTTCCGACTAGCTTGGAAAGACAGTACCGTGCAGTACCGAAGTGCCCTTACTGCTGCTCGATCATCCTATTTTTCTAACTTAATTGAGGAAAATAAGAACAATCCGAAATTCCTTTTCGATACTGTCGCAAAGCTAACTAAAAAGCAGCATTCCCCAAGAGAGGATGGCTTTCACTTTAGCAGAGATAAATTCATGAACTTCTTTGAGGAAAAGATCATGATTATTAGAAAGCAAATTACGGACTCCTCTTTAAATCTGCGTATTCCTTCAAAGCTCAGTTGTCCTGAGTCTGCACAATTCTGCCAGGACCTAGGATCAAGAGAGACGCTCAAGTGTTTTAGTACTATATCTCTTGAGGCAATGATGAAAATAATCATGGCCTCTAAACCTTCAAGCTGCATACTGGACCCTATTCCAACTAAACTACTGAAAGAGCTGCTTCCTGTGCTTGGCCCTCCTATGTAATAATAAACGGCTCTCTATCCACCGGATACCAAAGTCACTAAAAGTGGCAGTAATAAAGCCTCTCTTGAAAAAGCCAAACCTTCGGCCTATATCGAATCTTCCATTCCTCTCAATTTTTTTTGAAAAGGCTGTTGCGCAGCAACTCACTGCCTTCCTGAAGACAAACAATGTATACGAAATGCTACAGTCTGGTTTTAGACCCCATCATAGCACTGAGACTGCACTTGTGAAGGTGGTAAATGACAAATCAACTGTCAATTTTGGTGTTCCTCAAGGTTCCGTTTTAGGACCACTATTGTTTTCACTATATATTTTACCTTTTGGGGATGTCATTCGAAAACATAATGTTTACTTTCACTGCTATGCGGATGACACACAGCTGTACATTTCAATGAAACATGGTGAAGCCCCAAAATTGCTCTCGCTAGAAGCATGTGTTTCAGACATAAGGAAGTGGATGGCTGCAAACTTCCTACTTTTAAACTCGGACAAAACAGAGATGCTTGTTCTAGGTCCCAAGAAACAAAGAGATCTTCTGAATCTGACAACTAATCTTAATGGTTGTACAGTCGTCTCAAATAAAACTGTGAAGGACCTTGCCGTTACTCTGGACCCTGATCTCTCTTTTGAAGAACATATCAAGACCATTTCAAGGACAGCTTTTTTCCATCTACGTAACATTGCAAAAATCAGAAACTTTCTGTCCAAAAATTATGCAGAAAAATTCATCCATTCTTTTGTCACTTCTAGACTACTGCAATGCTCTACTTTCCGGCTACCCGGATAAAGCACTAAATAAACTTCAGTTAGTGCTAAATACGGCTGCTAGAATCCTGACTAGAATCCAAAAATTTTATCATATTACTCCAGTGCTAGCCTCCCTACATTGGCTTCCTGTCAAAGCAAGGGCTGATTTCAAGGTTTTACTGCTAACCTACAAAGCATTACATGGGCTTGCTCCAACCTATCTCTCTGATTTAGTCCTGCCGTACATACCTACACGCGTCACAAGACGCAGGCCTCCTAATTGTCCCTAGAATTTCTAAGCAAACAGCTGGAGGCAGGGCTTTCTCCTATAGAGCTCCATTTTTATGGAACGGTCTGCCTACCCAAACGCAAACTCGGTCTCAACCTTTAAGTCTTTACTAAAGACTCATCTCTTCAGTGGGTCATATGATTGAGTGTAGTGTGACCCAGGAGTG
The DNA here is from genome assembly GCF_002021735.2 of Oncorhynchus kisutch. Taxonomy (NCBI): domain Eukaryota; kingdom Metazoa; phylum Chordata; class Actinopteri; order Salmoniformes; family Salmonidae; genus Oncorhynchus; species Oncorhynchus kisutch. The sequence goes on along the minus strand of NC_034183.2, from coordinate 3,852,132 downwards.
GGAAGGTGAACGGAAAGGCTCTGGAGCAACGAACCGCCCTTGCTGTCTCTGCCTGGCCGGTTCCTCTCTTTCCACTGGGATTCTCTGCCTCTAACCCTATTACAGGGGCTGAGTCACTGGCTTACTGGGGCTCTCTCATACCGTCCCTTGGAGGGGTGCGTCACCTGAGTGGGTTGAGTCACTGATGTGGTCTTCCTGTCTGGGTTGGCGCCCCCCTTTGGGTTGTGCCGTGGCGGAGATCTTTGTTTCAGAGCTGGTCATGGTGCCACGCTCAAGGTCCTAAACGATATCTTATTTATTTATTTACCTTTATTTAACCAGGTAGGCAAGTTGAGAACAAGTTCTCATTTACAATTGCGACCTGGCCAAGATAAAGCAAAGCATTTCGACAAATACAACGACACAGAGTTACACATGGAGTAAAACAAACATACAGTCAATAATACAGTATAAACAAGTCTATATACAATGTGAGCAAATGAGGTGAGAAGGGAGGTAAAGGCAAAAAAGGCCATGGTGGCAAAGTAAATACAATATAGCAAGTAAAACACTGGAATGATAGTTTTGCAATGGAAGAATGTGCAAAGTAGAAATAAAAATAATGGGGTGCAAAGGAGCAAAATAAATAGATAAATTAAAATAGATCATACCAGAACGTGGTTTGTGTCAGTGACTGAATTAGCTAAGAATACAGTAGAATACAGTAGAATACAGTAGGTTTATTTATTTACCTTTATTTAACCAGGTAGGCAAGTTGAGAACAAGTTCTCATTTACAATTGCGACCTGGCCAAGATAAAGCAAAGCAGTTCGACAGTTTACTAGTCTGATAAACTATATAATACACAAGGATGGATGTAACTATATCCTACGTTTTAGGTCATACCAGAACGTTTTAGGTCATACCAGAACGTTTTAGATCATACAAGAACGTGGTTTGTGTCAGTGACTGAATTAGCTAAGAATACAGTAGAATACAGTAGGATACAGTAGGTTTACTAGTCTGATACCTATATAATACACAAGGATGGATGTAACTATATCCTACATGACATAACTATGACTAATCCTGCTTCAAATAGACCTTCTTGCCATAGTCATCATCTAAATATACCTATAAACGGCGCTGTGCATGTCAGGAATCAACTGTAACAAGTCACAGAGTAGCCCACATGTTGAATGGGAATTAGTTTGAAATGTTACAGTATAAACCTCGACAAAACATCTGGAGTAGTGGAGTAGTGAGTCTGGTAATTCCAACCTGCGTTCAAATACTCTGGGAAATCATTTCCAACACAGAACCTGTGCTTGATGAAACTGAAAGAAAAGTCCACCCCCCTGGCTCTCCAGGTTACCTGGTTAAATAAAGGTTAAATAAATAAATAAATAAATCTTTGTGGGCTATACTCAGCCTTGTCTCAGGATGGTAAGTTGGTGGTTGAAGATATCCCTCTAGTGGTGTGGGGGCTGTGCTTTGGCAAAGTGGGTGGGGTTATATCCTTCCTGTTTGGCCCTGTCCGGGGGTGTCCTCGGATGGGGCCACAGTGTCTCCTGACCCCTCCTGTCTCAGCCTCCAGTATTTATGCTGCAGTAGTTTATGTGTCGGGGGGCTAGGGTCAGTTTGTTATATCTGGAGTACTTCTCCTGTCCTATTCGGTGTCCTGTGTGAATTTAAGTTTGCTCTCTCTAATTCTCTCTTTCTTTCTCTCTCTCGGAGGACCTGAGCCCTAGGACCGTGCCCCAGGACTACCTGACATGATGACTCCTTGCTGTCCCCAGTCCACCTGGCCGTGCTGCTGCTCCAGTTTCAACTGTTCTGCCTTATTATTATTGGACCATGCTGGTCATTTATGAACATTTGAACATCTTGGCCATGTTCTGTTATCATCTCCACTCGGCACAGCCAGAAGATGACTGGCCACCCCACATAGCCTGGTTCCTCTCTAGGTTTCTTCCTAGGTTTTGGCCTTTCTAGGGAGTTTTTCCTAGCCACCGTGCTTCTACACCTGCATTGCTTGCTGTTTGGGGTTTTAGGCTGGGTTTCTGTACAGCACTTTGAGATATCAGCTGATGTACGAAGGGCTATATAAATACATTTGATTTGATTTGATTTATTTACGTATGTTAATGTGGGTTATTTTCAGCACTTTTCATCAGGGAGGCTTACTTCATTGTATTGCTTTACTGAGAAGCTTAGTAGAAGTAGATGTGTTCATGTTATTTATGTTAGTGCAGTGTAAGCTGAACACAGTGGACTTCCTCCTAAGATCACTCTCTATTGAAAGGCATGTGGGCGGTAGCCTGTGAAAGATTAGCCTGTGTACAATACTGCTCGAATTTCTCACAGACCAGTTCTTCTTCTCTCTACCCTTGAAAATAACACACATATCCCACAGCCCTTTGCTTGTTGGTGAGAATCAAATCAAATTTAGGCAATTGTGTTCAGTCATTCTCAATTCTTAATGTGTTTCACTGTGTAGTTCCTAACCTACACCACAAATACCAGCAAAGCTACACTATCCTTGATCATATATATATATATATATATATATATATATATGTGTAGCGAGAGATTCAAACTGTAATTTTGATAGTTTGTGTTTCGAATCAAATCCCAAGTTTGATTTGAAAAGGCCTGATACTATGTAGAAGTTTAGTTTAGTGACGGTGGAAGAAGGACGACGTACCACAATACTTTACAATGAATTCATTACCTTTTCATTATACATGACATTATGTAAACATAGCCTATCATATACATATTTACTTATCGTATGGCTTTACGTAATACTCTATGCATGTTCCAACTGACACGATCGCACCTGAATTATTCTGTTGCTCATTTGACTGTTTGCGGAACGTAAATCGTATTCCACTCGCCACTAGTAAGATTACATGAACAGAATATGTTGATTTCATTCCCATCATGTTTGATCATTGAATTAATGAATTCCTTGTAGATAACAACAAACACCACTTCAGCTTGTTAGTAAGTGTTTTCATGCTCCCCCCCCCCCCCCTCCCCTATTGTTTAATCTAGACTCTCATTACCACGTGGTGCCTAACAGAACAGATTGTTTGGACTGGAAAGGAAAGGCATTCTAAGATAATTAATGAAGCATCCATTCCGGGCAGCCCCCACTATTCACCGCCAGAGCAGTACCCCGGACCGAGGAGCAGACATTTTGTTAGTGCTTTTGACCCCCGCGTGGCCTTGATTGACAGCCTAGCTCTTGCGTAAACAGGCTTGAAACAACCCGACCAATAGAAATCGAGCGAGTAAGAGTGCTGCGCGGCGATTGGACGAGGAGCTTGTAAAGTCTGTGAAGGGAGCCCACGTGGGTCAGAGCCGCTGTAAATTGTGGAGCTCTGTGCGAGCTCAGGCATGCGAAAGCTTGTTAAAATGTCGTTCACGCAGATCAGATCCTGAACAATCATCCCGAGCTCAGCAACATCCAGATGTTGACATGTACACTCTGATCTATATGTTGTTAAGATGCTATGCATTTTAGTAAACAGCAATATAATAACCATATATCCATTAGGCCAGTATTTCGTTCTCAAACCTGGTTACTTGGCCTTTCCACAGGGGTCATTGAGAGGACTCATGAGACCATAGGGCTTACTAGTAAAATGCACACGGAGAGGTACTTCAGGGGTATTCCTGGCAGAGCAAAATTCAGGTGGTAGTTCAGTAACCGAAAAAAAGATGAGGAACCATTGTGGCTAGGCATTTATTTTCTATATAGCCTATAAGGCTAATTACGTATTCAGGGTTTGTAGCTAGATGAACTGTAATAGAAATTCGTGAATGGTTCAATGATTATGATGAGACAACGCCTGCATAATCTTACCCACATGTTACCCATTTACGCTAAAATGTACTATTACATGCATCAAAGGACATAGTTCGCACTTCGCAGGATAGCCTGGGTACCGGATGTTTAGCTCTCGTGCCACTCCTTTCAGACCGTACCCAGGCAACGAGCAGGCCGCAACCGAACTGTTTGTTCTGAACGGAGAGCACATATTTTGAAATGTAGGCCTATGGCATATCGCAAATTCAAAAATGCTTGCAAAAAAAAAAAAAGAGAGAGACTAAGCACATCTATAGAATATGCAGAGTAAGTATGTTGACTTAGTATTCTCCTAGTTACAATAACGTCGACAAAATGTAGGATAGGGCGAAAAGGATGACGTCAGATATCATTTTTAGGTGCGTTCCATTTGACTGCACCGGCCAGCGATTTGGTCACGTGACAGGAGGAAACCGGTGAAAATAACATTTTATTTGTCACATGTGCAACGGGTGTAGATTTAACCGTGAAATGCTTGTTTAGGAACCCTTCCCAACGATGCAGAGTTAAAAAGTAATGATACAAAGATTGATAGTAGAAAAAGAGGAATGAAATACACAAGAATGTGGAGCTATATACAGGAAGTACCAGATCAATATGGAGCTATATACAGGAAGTACCAGATCAATATGGAGCTATATACAGGAAGTACCAGATCAATATGGAGCTATATACAGGAAGTACCAGATCAACATGGAGCTATATACAGGAAGTACCAGTACCAGATCAATGTGGAGCTATATACAGGGAGTACCAGTACCAGATCAATATGGAGCTATATACAGGAAGTACCAGATCAATGTGGAGCTATATACAGGAAGTACCAGATCAATGTGGAGCTATATACAGGGAGTACCAGATCAATGTGGAGCTATAAACAGGAAGTACCAGTACCAGATCAATATGGAGCTATATACAGGGAGAACCAGATCAATGTGGAGCTATATACAGGAAGTACCAGATCAATGTGGAGCTATATACAGGGAGTACCAGATCAATATGGAGCTATATACAGGAAGTACCAGTACCAGATCAATGTGGAGCTATATACAGGGAGTACCAGTACCAGATCAATGTGGAGCTATATACAGGAAGTACCAGATTAATGTGGAGCTATATACAGGGAGTACCAGTACCAGATCAATGTGGAGCTATATACAGGGAGTACCAGATCAACGTGGAGCTATATACAGGAAGTACCAGTACCAGATCAATGTGGAGCTATATACAGGGAGTACCAGATCAATGTGGAGCTATATACAGGAAGTACCAGTACCAGATCAATGTGGAGCTATATAAAGGGAGTACCAGATCAATGTGGAGCTATATACAGGGAGTACCAGTACCAGATCAATATGGAGCTATATACAGGGAGTACCAGATCAATGTGGAGCTATATACAGGGAGTACCAGTACCAGATCAATGTGGAGCTATATACAGGGAGTACCAGATCAATGTGGAGCTATATACAGGAAGTACCAGTACCAGATCAATGTGGAGCTATATACAGGGAGTACCAGAACCAGATCAATGTGGAGCTATATACAGGGAGTACCAGATCAATGTGGAGCTATATACAGGGAGTACCAGATCAATGTGGAGCTATATACAGGAAGTACCAGATCAATGTGGAGCTATATACAGGAAGTACCAGATCAATGTGGAGCTATATACAGGAAGTACCAGATCAATGTGGAGCTATATACAGGAAGTACCAGATCAATGTGGAGCTATATACAGGGAGTACCAGATCAATATGGAGCTATATACAGGAAGTACCAGATCAATATGGAGCTATATACAGGAAGTCCCAGATCAATGTGGAGCTATATACAGGGAGTACCAGATCAATGTGGAGCTATTTACAGGGAGTACCAGTTCTAGATCATTGGAGGTAGATATGTACATGAAGGCAGGGTAAAGTGACTAGACATCAGGATAGATAATAATAAGGTATTTGAGGTAGATATGTACATGAAGGCAGGGTAACGTGACTAGTCATCAGGATAGATAATAATAAGGTATTTGAGGTAGATATGTACATGAAGACAGGGTATAGTGACTAGACATCAGGATAGATAATAATAAGGTATTTGAGGTAGATATGTACATGAAGGCAGGGTAACGTGACTAGTCATCAGGATAGATAATAATAAGGTATTTGAGGTAGATATGTACATGAAGACAGGGTAAAGTGACTAGACATCAGGATAGATAATAATAAGGTATTTGAGGTAGATATGTACATGAAGGCAGGGTATAGTGACTAGACATCAGGATAGATAATAATAAGGTATTTGAGGTAGATATGTACATGAAGACAGGGTAAAGCATTTGCCGAGTGTAAAAGTGTGTGTGTATGATTGTTTGTGTTGTGTCAGTATGCATATGTGTGTGTAAATAGTGTGTGTATATAGCTCCGTGGTATATATATATATATAACCCTCATGCATAGAGGCTGTGCAATATAGCGTTGGTGCAGATAGTCCGGGTAACCATTAAGTAACCAGTAATGAACTATAAAGCAGTATTATGTCTATCAGCTTTTAAATCCCACCGAGGCTGTCCTTACCCTACGTCACTTTGATTTGAACAGACTCCTCTGACGAGAGAGAAAAGATCGCGTCCCAAAACGAACGCTCAAGTGGAAATCAAGGGCTCCCACGTGGGGACATCGTTCTCTGATAGGCCCCTGAGCCTATCAGAGAACTCTGGGTTAGCCCCCGGAGCCTATCAGAGAATTCAGAGCAAATCTGATTGGACAGACAGAGACGCGCTTTCACGACCGTTTCAGCCCCGGTGCTGTAGAATGCCTGTGTGTGTGTGTGGCACCGACCCGGACGGGGGTAGACAAAAAAAGGCTTGCTGTGGATAAACTGCGATATGTGACAATTATCGAAAAGGAGTAACTCTTATTTAATCATGTTAGCTACGTTTTCAAATTCGAGGGGGAAGACGTACATGAGAACATTACGTTTGGATTAAAGCAGCAGCCATCTTCCCCCCCACATTTTTTAAATATTTTTTTAAAAACGTCTCAAGTACAGTAAGTAAACTAGAGAAATCGTTTCGTCTTGAACCGGACCGTATTTCATGGGCTAACTTAGTCCTAGACCGAGAGAGAAGCAGGGTGCACCGGGAGAGGATGCCCGGTGTGGTCTGCGTTGATCCAGGAACCTTCTCGCCATCCAGACACCCCCCCCCCCCTCTCTCTTCCTTTTGGGACGGATTTAAAAGCGGATTCGTGTACTTTTGACATAAAATCATCTGAGTACTAAACACACAGGTAAGAGACTAGCGTTGGGTATACTAGCTGAGGTTTGGACTAGCTAAACAAGGGGGTTATACTTCCCGTTAAACCAGCCGTCGTTGCTGTATCAAGTTTGTGAAAGTGGAATTTACAGCCACACTGTGGTTACGATCGGACACACGGCTGCTGGTGGTGTGAAAAATAATGTGGCACTATCTCATGTTAACTACTGTTGTTAGCTAGTTAATGATGATCATGTGTATGTTGTTGTTGTTGTAATACATATCCTTTTAGCCTATAACAGTTTTTGCCCACTGATTATTTGTATCTGCCAGTTTGGGCTGAAATCTTCCTTCTCCTGTTTTCAACCAACAGATTAAATCGCGTCTTCAACGAAGGATTTTGAGGAGTTCTCCTCCACCCCTCCTCCTCCCCCCCTCCCCCCCACCTCCTCCTCCTCCACCCCTCCCCCCCACCTCCCCTCCACCTCCACCACCTCCTCCTCCTCCACCTCCACTACCCCCCTCCCCCTCCTACTCCACCACCTCCCCCTCCACCACCACCACCTCACCTCACCACCCCTCCTACTCCACCACCACCTCCCCCTCCTACTCCACCACCACCTCCCCCTCCTACTCCACCACCACCTCCCCCTCCTACTCCAACACCACCTCCCCTTCCTACTCCACCACCACCTCCCCCTCCTACTCCACCACCACCTCCCCCTCCTACTCCACCACCACCTCCCCCTCCTCCACCACCTCCCCGTCCACCACCTCCTCCTCCTCCACCACCTCCACCACAGTTGTGGTGAGAGGAGCAGAGACCAGCCAGACTCTGACCGTCTCATCACCAGACGACCCGAAGCTGTCGCTTCTCCCATCCAAATAAACAAAGGATCCATTTGAAGATGTATCCTCAGGGCCGACATCCCGTACGTTGTTGCCTCCTTTTTTCTAATGTTTGATCCTTCTCTTTTTTGAAAGGAGAGTCCTACAACAATTGAGTCTTGTTCTCGCTATCTGTCTTGTCAAAAGATTTTTCACCATAATGTTGCCTTTGAACTAAAGCGACTGAAATATTATTGCTACACTCTTACTGGTGCTAGCTAGCTACATTAACAACAATATTAGCTATCATACTCGTATCAGAAGTCAAATTTGTGTGTGTCTAATGGTGTGATGTTGGAGAGATGATTGTTTACGTGCTATATACCCACATAAACAAAACCAAAGTGGCATCTGCTTTTGAATTCCAAAGGTAAAGAAAAGAAAGAAAGTGTTTTAGACCAAACCTCTCTTCTCTGGCACTGTCAACCCATCCATCCATGCGAAGTAAAACGCTGTGAATGTGATGGTGTTTATGCGGCGCCGTGGATGTGATGGTGTTTATGCTCGGCATTACAAGAGCTGCACGTCTGGAGCTGCTTGTAAAAATGTTAAAAAAATAAAAAATCTCACTCCCTCCTTTTGTCAGAACGCTACTGTTGGCATAGCTACCGCGGTAGCTAGGAGTGTTATGTTAGTTACCCCAGATGGACTCGTAGACAAACACTCATTATTATCTGGAACACAAATAATAGCTAGATCTATGAATGAAATCCTGTGTTCACATAGTGTTTTCGGAGGAGAAGTCCAGATCTAGGATCAGTTTTGCCTTTCATTACGAATTGTCTGGGGGAGGGGGGGCTGATACTAGATCTGAGACACTTCAGCACTGTCCCAGAGTGCCAAACAGCAGACAGGGTGGAATACATATTTTATGCCTCCTGTCCATCCAATGTGAAATACGGATGCCCCATTTAGTCTACAAGACACTGTGACACAGGCTGACCAATCTAGTGTAAAAAATACACATGTCCTGTCCTAATGATGGGCTGAAATATACACCTGTCCTAATGATGGGCTAAAATATATAGACACCTGTCCTAATGATGATCTGATATACACCTGTCCTAATGATGGTCATATATATACACACAGGTCCCAATGATGGCCTGATATACACCTGTCCTAATGATGGTCTGATATATACACACCTGTCCTAATGATGGGTTGAATATAGCCTATTGATTTCAATAAATGTGAAGATTAAACTTGTATTTGTTGCGTGTGCATCATATCTCTCTAATGATCTCACCATGTGATGTTGTCCTCTTGTTGTTTCAGGCACCTGGACATGGTCAGCCGAGTCAGCCTGGGTTCAAGTTCACCGTAGCAGAGTCCTGCGACAGGATCAAAGACGAGTTTCAGTTCCTGCAGGCCCAGTATCACAGGTAACTGGTCAGTTCCTGCAGGCCCAGTATCCCAGGTAAACTAGTCAGTTCCTGCAGGCCCAGTATCACAGGTAACTGGTCAGTTCCTGCAGGCCCAGTATCACAGGTAACTGGTCAGTTCCTGCAGGCCCAGTATCACAGATAACTAGTCAGTTCCTGCAGGCCCAGTATCACAGATAACTAGTCAGTTCCTGCAGGCCCAGTATCACAGATAACTAGTCAGTTCCTGCAGGCCCAGTATCACAGATAACTAGTCAGTTCCTGCAGGCCCAGTATCCCAGGTAACTAGTCAGTTCCTGCAGGCCCAGTATCCCAGGTAACTAGTCAGTTCCTGCAGGCCCAGTATCCCAGGTAAACTAGTCAGTTCCTGCAGGCCCAGTATCACAGATAACTAGTCAGTTCCTGCAGGCCCAGTATCACAGATAACTAGTCAGTTCCTGCAGGCCCAGTATCCCAGGTAACTAGTCAGTTCCTGCAGGCCCAGTATCACAGATAACTAGTCAGTTCCTGCAGGCCCAGTATCACAGATAACTAGTCAGTTCCTGCAGGCCCAGTATCCCAGGTAACTAGTCAGTTCCTGCAGGCCCAGTATCCCAGGTAACTAGTCAGTTCCTGCAGGCCCAGTATCCCAGGTAACTAGTCAGTTCCTGCAGGCCCAGTATCACAGATAACTAGTCAGTTCCTGCAGGCCCAGTATCCCAGGTAACTAGTCAGTTCCTGCAGGCCCAGTATCCCAGGTAACTAGTCAGTTCCTGCAGGCCCAGTATCACAGATAACTAGTCAGTTCCTGCAGGCCCAGTATCACAGATAACTAGTCAGTTCCTGCAGGCCCAGTATCACAGATAACTAGTCAGTTCCTGCAGGCCCAGTATCACAGATAACTAGTCAGTTCCTGCAGGCCCAGTATCCCAGGTAACTAGTCAGTTCCTGCAGGCCCAGTATCACAGATAACTAGTCAGTTCCTGCAGGCCCAGTATCACAGATAACTAGTCAGTTCCTGCAGGCCCAGTATCCCAGGTAACTAGTCAGTTCCTGCAGGCCCAGTATCCCAGGTAACTAGTCAGTTCCTGCAGGCCCAGTATCCCAGGTAACTAGTCAGTTCCTGCAGGCCCAGTATCACAGATAACTAGTCAGTTCCTGCAGGCCCAGTATCCCAGGTAACTAGTCAGTTCCTGCAGGCCCAGTATCCCAGGTAACTAGTCAGTTCCTGCAGGCCCAGTATCACAGATAACTAGTCAGTTCCTGCAGGCCCAGTATCACAGATAACTAGTCAGTTCCTGCAGGCCCAGTATCCCAGGTAACTAGTCAGTTCCTGCAGGCCCAGTATCCCAGGTAAACTAGTCAGTTCCTGCAGGCCCAGTATCACAGATAACTAGTCAGTTCCTGCAGGCCCAGTATCCCAGGTAACTAGTCAGTTCCTGCAGGCCCAGTATCCCAGGTAACTAGTCAATTCCTGCAGGCCCAGTATCACAGATAACTAGTCAGTTCCTGCAGGCCCAGTATCACAGATAACTAGTCAGTTCCTGCAGGCCCAGTATCACAGATAACTAGTCAGTTCCTGCAGGCCCAGTATCACAGATAACTAGTCAGTTCCTGCAGGCCCAGTATCACAGATAACTAGTCAGTTCCTGCAGGCCCAGTATCACAGATAACTAGTCAGTTCCTGCAGGCCCAGTATCCCAGGTAACTAGTCAGTTCCTGCAGGCCCAGTATCCCAGGTAACTAGTCAGTTCCTGCAGGCCCAGTATCCCAGGTAAACTAGTCAGTTCCTGCAGGCCCAGTATCACAGATAACTAGTCAGTTCCTGCAGGCCCAGTATCACAGATAACTAGTCAGTTCCTGCAGGCCCAGTATCCCAGGTAACTAGTCAGTTCCTGCAGGCCCAGTATCCCAGGTAACTAGTCAGTTCCTGCAGGCCCAGTATCACAGATAACTAGTCAGTTCCTGCAGGCCCAGTATCACAGATAACTAGTCAGTTCCTGCAGGCCCAGTATCCCAGGTAACTAGTCAGTTCCTGCAGGCCCAGTATCACAGATAACTAGTCAGTTCCTGCAGGCCCAGTATCACAGATAACTAGTCAGTTCCTGCAGGCCCAGTATCACAGATAACTAGTCAGTTCCTGCAGGCCCAGTATCACAGATAACTAGTCAGTTCCTGCAGGCCCAGTATCACAGATAACTAGTCAGTTCCTGCAGGCCCAGTATCACAGATAACTAGTCAGTTCCTGCAGGCCCAGTATCACAGATAACTAGTCAGTTCCTGCAGGCCCAGTATCACAGATAACTAGTCAGTTCCTGCAGGCCCAGTATCCCAGGTAACTAGTCAGTTCCTGCAGGCCCAGTATCCCAGGTAACTAGTCAGTTCCTGCAGGCCCAGTATCCCAGGTAACTAGTCAGTTCCTGCAGGCCCAGTATCCCAGGTAAACTAGTCAGTTCCTGCAGGCCCAGTATCACAGATAACTAGTCAGTTCCTGCAGGCCCAGTATCACAGATAACTAGTCAGTTCCTGCAGGCCCAGTATCCCAGGTAACTAGTCAGTTCCTGCAGGCCCAGTATCCCAGGTAACTAGTCAGTTCCTGCAGGCCCAGTATCCCAGGTAAACTAGTCAGTTCCTGCAGGCCCAGTATCACAGATAACTAGTCAGTTCCTGCAGGCCCAGTATCCCAGGTAACTAGTCAGTTCCTGCAGGCCCAGTATCACAGATAACTAGTCAGTTCCTGCAGGCCCAGTATCCCAGGTAACTAGTCAGTTCCTGCAGGCCCAGTATCCCAGGTAACTAGTCAGTTCCTGCAGGCCCAGTATCACAGATAACTAGTCAGTTCCTGCAGGCCCAGTATCCCAGGTAACTAGTCAGTTCCTGCAGGCCCAGTATCCCAGGTAACTAGTCAATTCCTGCAGGCCCAGTATCCCAGGTAACTAGTCAATTCCTGCAGGCCCAGTATCACAGGTAACTAGTCAGTTCCTGCAGGCCCAGTATCACAGGTAACTAGTCAGTTCCTGCAGGCCCAGTATCATAACTAGTCAGTTCCTGCAGGCCCAGTATCACAGGTAACTAGTCAGTTCCTGCAGGCCCAGTATCATAACTAGTCAGTTCCTGCAGGCCCAGTATCATAACTAGTCAGTTCCTGCAGGCCCAGTATCCCAGGTAACTAGTCAGTTCCTGCAGGCCCAGTATCACAGATAACTAGTCAGTTCCTGCAGGCCCAGTATCACAGATAACTAGTCAGTTCCTGCAGGCCCAGTATCCCAGGTAACTAGTCAGTTCCTGCAGGCCCAGTATCCCAGGGAATGATATCTGATTTGAACAGAGTGATTTATATTACCTGGCTCCAATTAGTTATTTGCAAACTCATCTAAATCAGGAGAGTTAATTAGCCCTGTGTTTGACCGCTCCAAGTTGCTGCTGTTTTCAGAGGGAAAATTAAGGTGCTGAAGTTGACAAATGCAACAATGTGGTAAAGTGTTTTCAAACTAGACTGACAGTGATTTATTGAAGAGGCACAGAGAGGCCGGCACAGCAGGTCGTCCTTAATGGAGCCCTATTCCCTATATAGTGCACTACTATAGACCAGAGCCCTATTCCCTATATAGTGCACTACTATAGACCAGAGCCCTATTCCCTATATAGTACACTACTTTAGACCAGAGCCCTATTCCCTATGTAGTGCACTACTTTGGACCAGAGCCCATTGGAATACGGTACCATTGGGGAGGTGGTGGGGGAGGGATTCAGAGAGACGCCTGTAAATTGACACCTTGTCTCCCTGTTTAAAGTCTTAAGGTGGAGTACGACAAGCTGTCCAATGAGAAGACAGAGATGCAACGTCACTATGTCATGGTAAGAGAACAATAGGAGATCATTAAGGGTCTGAATGAACAGGCTTGTCGAGGCATTATCTTCACCTCTGGGGTTCATGTACCTTTCTGTGCTTCATAGGGTGTGTGTGTGTGTGTGTGTGTGTGTGTGTGTGTGTCATACCTCAAATCAAAAAATGTTATTTGTTACATGTGCCGAATACAACAGGTGTTGACTGTACTGTGAAATGCTGACTACAACAGGTGTAGACTTCACTGTGAAATGCTGACTACAACAGGTGTTGACTGTACTGTGAAATGCTGACTACAACAGGTGTAGACTTCACTGTGAAATGCTGACTACAACAGGTGTTGACTGTACTGTGAAATGCTGACTACAACAGGTGTTGACTTTACTGTGAAATGCTGACTACAACAGGTGTTGACTGTACTGTGAAATGCTGACTACAACAGGTGTAGACTGTACTGTGAAATGCTGACTACAACAGGTGTTGACTTTACTGTGAAATGCTGACTACAACAGGTGTTGACTTTACTGTGAAATGCTGACTACAACAGGTGTTGACTGTACTGTGAAATGCTGACTACAACAGGTGTTGACTTTACTGTGAAATGCTGACTACAACAGGTGTTGACTTTACTGTGAAATGCTGACTACAACAGGTGTTGACTTTACTGTGAAATGCTGACTACAACAGGTGTTGACTTTACTGTGAAAGGCTATATACAGGGGGTACCGGTACAGAGTCAATGTGGAGGCTATATACAGGGGGTACCGGTACAGAGTCAAGGTGGAGGCTATATACAGGGGGTACCGGTACAGAGTCAACGTAGAGGCTATATACAGGGTATTACGGTACAGAGTCAATGTGGAGGCTATATACAGGGTGTTACGGTGCAGAGTCAATGTGGAGGCTATATACAGGGTATTACGGTACAGAGTCAATGTGGAGGCTATATACAGGGGGTACAGGTACAGAGTCAATGTGGAGGCTATATACAGGGTATTACGGTACAGAGTCAATGTGGAGGCTATATACAGGGGGTACAGGTACAGAGTCAATGTGGAGGCTATATACAGGGTATTACGGTACAGAGTCAATGTGGAGGCTATATACAGGGGGTACCGGTACAGAGTCAATGTGGAGGCTATATACAGGGTGTTACGGTACAGAGTCAATGTGGAGGCTATATACAGGGGGTACTGGTACAGAGTCAATGTGGAGGCTATATACAGGGGGTACCGGTACAGAGTCAATGTGGAGGCTATATACAGGGGGTACCGGTACAGAGTCAATGTGGAGGCTATATACAGGGTATTACGGTACAGAGTCAATGTGGAGACTATATACAGGGGGTACTGGTACAGAGTCAATGTGGAGGCTATATACAGGGGGTACCGGTACAGAGTCAATGTGGAGGCTATATACAGGGGGTACCGGTACAGAGTCAATGTGGAGGCTATATACAGGGGGTACTGGTACAGAGTCAATGTGTGGAGGACACAGGTTAGTCGAGGTAATTCAGGTAATATATACTTGTAGGTAGAGTTATTAAAGTGACTATGCATAGATTATAAACAGAGAGTAGCAGCAGTGTAAAAGAGGGTCTGGGAAGCCCTTTGATTAGCTGTTCAGGAGTGTTATGGCTTGTGGTAGAAGCTGTTAAGAAACCGGTCTCGCCGGTACCGCCCGCCGTGCGGTAGCTGGTTGATAGGGGTGTGTGTTGTGCCTGTGGTTGATAGGGGTGTGTGTTGTGCCTGTGGTTGATAGGGGTGTGTGTTTTTTCTGTGGTTGATACAGTTGAAGTCAGAAGTTTACATACACTTAGGTTAGGAGTCATTAAAACTTGTTTTTCAACCACTCCACACATTTCTTGTTGACAAACTATAGTTTTGGCAAGTCGGTTAGGACATCTACTTTGTGCATGACACAAATCATTTTTACAACAAATGTTTACAGACAGATTATTTAACTTATAATTCATTGTATCACAATTCCAGTGGGTAAGAAGTTTACATACACTAAGTTGACTGTGCCTTTAAACAGCTTGGAAAATTCCAGAAAATTATATCATGGCTTTAGAAGCTTCTGATAGGCTAATTGACATCATTTGAGTCAATTGGAGGTGTACCTGTGGATGTATTTCAAGGCCTACCTTCAAACTCAGTGCCTCTTTGCTTGACATCATGGGACAATCAAAAGAAATCAGCCAAGACCTCAGAAAAACGATTGTAGACTTCCACAAGTCTGGCTCATCCTTGGGAACAATTTCCAAACACCTGAAGGTACCACGTTCATCTGTACAAACAATAGTACGCAAGTATAAACACCATGAGACCACGCAGCCGTCATACCGCTCAGAAAGGAGACTCGTTCTGTGTCCTAGAGATGAACGTACTTTGGTGCGAAAAGTGCAAATCAATCCCAGAACAACAGCAAAGGACCTTGTGAAGATGCTGGAGGAAACCGGTACAAAAGTATCTATATCCACAGTAAAACGAGTCCTATATCGACATAACCTGAAAAGCCGCTCAGCAAGGAAGAAGTCACTGCTCCAAAACCGCCATAAAAAAGCCAGACTACGGTTTGCAACTGCACATGGGGACAAAGTGGGGGGATAGTTGGTGTCGGGGGGGGGGCAGTTGGTGGGGGGGGCGATAGTTGGTTTGGGTTGAACGACCTGTGTCTAGTTCATTAGAAACTAAACATGTCAAATTGAAAAATAAGTCACAGGAGTAAAAAGACGACTTTCGAGGAGTAAGACGTGTATAAAAGCGACAGATCCCATTAATAAGAAGGAGTCAGCTTGCATGGTGAGCTACTGAGTGGCTGGGACAGGCATCTTGCATGGTGAGCTACTGAGTGGCTGGGACAGGCATCTTGT
Source organism: Oncorhynchus kisutch (assembly GCF_002021735.2). Lineage (NCBI taxonomy): Eukaryota > Metazoa > Chordata > Actinopteri > Salmoniformes > Salmonidae > Oncorhynchus > Oncorhynchus kisutch. The sequence continues at coordinate 3,836,049 of NC_034183.2, read as the reverse complement.
ATGGTGAGCTACTGAGTGGCTGGGACAGGCATCTTGCATGGTGAGCTACTGAGTGGCTGGGACAGGCATCTTGTATGGTGAGCTACTGAGTGGCTGGGACAGGCATCTTGCGTGGTGAGCTACTGAGTGGCTGGGACAGGCATCTTGCATGGTGAGCTACTGAGTGGCTGGGACAGGCATCTTGTATGGTGAGCTACTGAGTGGCTGGGACAGGCATCTTGCATGGTGAGCTACTGAGTGGCTGGGACAGGCATCTTGTATGGTGAGCTACTGAGTGGCTGGGACAGGCATCTTGCATGGTGAGCTACTGAGTGGCTGGGACAGGCATCTTGTATGGTGAGCTACTGAGTGGCTGGGACAGGCATCTTGTATGGTGAGCTACTGAGTGGCTGGGACAGGCATCTTGTATGGTGAGCTACTGAGTGGCTGGGACAGGCATCTTGTATGGTGAGCTACTGAGTGGCTGGGACAGGCATCTTGCATGGTGAGCTACTGAGTGGCTGGGACAGGCATCTTGTATGGTGAGCTACTGAGTGGCTGGGACAGGCATCTTGTATGGTGAGCTACTGAGTGGCTGGGACAGGCATCTTGTATGGTGAGCTACTGAGTGGCTGGGACAGGCATCTTGTATGGTGAGCTACTGAGTGGCTGGGACAGGCATCTTGTATGGTGAGCTACTGAGTGGCTGGGACAGGCATCTTGCATGGTGAGCTACTGAGTGGCTGGGACAGGCATCTTGTATGGTGAGCTACTGAGTGGCTGGGACAGGCATCTTGTATGGTGAGCTACTGAGTGGCTGGGACAGGCATCTTGTATGGTGAGCTACTGAGTGGCTGGGACAGGCATCTTGTATGGTGAGCTACTGAGTGGCTGGGACAGGCATCTTGTATGGTGAGCTACTGAGTGGCTGGGACAGGCATCTTGTATGGTGAGCTACTGAGTGGCTGGGACAGGCATCTTGTATGGTGAGCTACTGAGTGGCTGGGACAGGCATCTTGCATGGTGAGCTACTGAGTGGCTGGGACAGGCATCTTGCATGGTGAGCTACTGAGTGGCTGGGACAGGCATCTTGTATGGTGAGCTACTGAGTGGCTGGGACAGGCATCTTGTATGGTGAGCTACTGAGTGGCTGGGACAGGCATCTTGTATGGTGAGCTACTGAGTGGCTGGGACAGGCATCTTGCATGGTGAGCTACTGAGTGGCTGGGACAGGCATCTTGTATGGTGAGCTACTGAGTGGCTGGGACAGGCATCTTGTATGGTGAGCTACTGAGTGGCTGGGACAGGCATCTTGCATGGTGAGCTACTGAGTGGCTGGGACAGGCATCTTGTATGGTGAGCTACTGAGTGGCTGGGACAGGCATCTTGTATGGTGAGCTACTGAGTGGCTGGGACAGGCATCTTGTATGGTGAGCTACTGAGTGGCTGGGACAGGCATCTTGTATGGTGAGCTACTGAGTGGCTGGGACAGGCATCTTGTATGGTGAGCTACTGAGTGGCTGGGACAGGCATCTTGCATGGTGAGCTACTGAGTGGCTGGGACAGGCATCTTGCATGGTGAGCTACTGAGTGGCTGGGACAGGCATCTTGCATGGTGAGCTACTGAGTGGCTGGGACAGGCATCTTGTATGGTGAGCTACTGAGTGGCTGGGACAGGCATCTTGTATGGTGAGCTACTGAGTGGCTGGGACAGGCATCTTGTATGGTGAGCTACTGAGTGGCTGGGACAGGCATCTTGTATGGTGAGCTACTGAGTGGCTGGGACAGGCATCTTGTATGGTGAGCTACTGAGTGGCTGGGACAGGCATCTTGTATGGTGAGCTACTGAGTGGCTGGGACAGGCATCTTGCATGGTGAGCTACTGAGTGGCTGGGACAGGCATCTTGTATGGTGAGCTACTGAGTGGCTGGGACAGGCATCTTGTATGGTGAGCTACTGAGTGGCTGGGACAGGCATCTTGCATGGTGAGCTACTGAGTGGCTGGGACAGGCATCTTGTATGGTGAGCTACTGAGTGGCTGGGACAGGCATCTTGTATGGTGAGCTACTGAGTGGCTGGGACAGGCATCTTGTATGGTGAGCTACTGAGTGGCTGGGACAGGCATCTTGTATGGTGAGCTACTGAGTGGCTGGGACAGGCATCTTGTATGGTGAGCTACTGAGTGGCTGGGACAGGCATCTTGCATGGTGAGCTACTGAGTGGCTGGGACAGGCATCTTGCATGGTGAGCTACTGAGTGGCTGGGACAGGCATCTTGCATGGTGAGCTACTGAGTGGCTGGGACAGGCATCTTGTATGGTGAGCTACTGAGTGGCTGGGACAGGCATCTTGTATGGTGAGCTACTGAGTGGCTGGGACAGGCATCTTGTATGGTGAGCTACTGAGTGGCTGGGACAGGCATCTTGTATGGTGAGCTACTGAGTGGCTGGGACAGGCATCTTGCATGGTGAGCTACTGAGTGGCTGGGACAGGCATCTTGCATGGTGAGCTACTGAGTGGCTGGGACAGGCATCTTGCATGGTGAGCTACTGAGTGGCTGGGACAGGCATCTTGCATGGTGAGCTACTGAGTGGCTGGGACAGGCATCTTGCATGGTGAGCTACTGAGTGGCTGGGACAGGCATCTTGCATGGTGAGCTACTGAGTGGCTGGGACAGGCATCTTGCATGGTGAGCTACTGAGTGGCTGGGACAGGCATCTTGCATGGTGAGCTACTGAGTGGCTGGGACAGGCATCTTGCATGGTGAGCTACTGAGTGGCTGGGACAGGCATCTTGCATGGTGAGCTACTGAGTGGCTGGGACAGGCATCTTGCATGGTGAGCTACTGAGTGGCTGGGACAGGCATCTTGTATGGTGAGCTACTGAGTGGCTGGGACAGGCATCTTGCATGGTGAGCTACTGAGTGGCTGGGACAGGCATCTGTCTATACAGACAATGTCTGCATCAAACAACACTGTTTCACGATGCATCATGACTTGACAGGAGATGTTTTGAAACAATTACTGCTTCGCATACAAGTGAATTATATGAGTTACAGCTGGATGAGTCAACAGGCCTGGCACAGCTCCTGGTATATGTCTGTTACAGCTGGATGAGTCAACAGGCCTGGCACAGCTCCTGGTATATGTCTGTTACAGCTGGATGAGTCAACAGGCCTGGCACAGCTCCTGGTATATGTCTGTTACAGCTGGATGAGTCAACAGGCCTGGCACAGCTCCTGGTATATGTCTGTTACAGCTGGATGAGTCAACAGATGTGGCGGGCTTGGCTCAGCTCCTGGTATATGTCTGTTACAGCTGGATGAGTCAACAGGCCTGGCACAGCTCCTGGTATATGTCTGTTACAGCTGGATGAGTCAACAGGCCTGGCACAGCTCCTGGTATATGTCTGTTACAGCTGGATGAGTCAACAGGCCTGGCACAGCTCCTGGTATATGTCTGTTACAGCTGGATGAGTCAACAGGCCTGGCACAGCTCCTGGTATATGTCTGTTACAGCTGGATGAGTCAACAGGCCTGGCACAGCTCCTGGTATATGTCCGTTACGTTTACGGGGGGGGGGTAAATTAAGTAAGACATCCTCTTCTGCAAACCACTGGAAACCAGGACAACAGGAGAGGATATTCTTTTAAGTACTGGACAGCTTTGTGGCATCTAATGGACTTTGGTGGTCAAGATGTGTTGGTATCTGTACTGATGGTGTAAAAGCCAGGGAGACATAGTGGAGTGGTAACGCAAGCAGTAGCTCCCGACGCCACTTGGGTACACTGCAGCATCCACCTAGAGGCTCTTAGGTACACTGCAGCATCCACCTAGAGGCTCTTGGGTACACTGCAGCATCCCCCTAGAGGCTCTTGGGTACACTGCAGCATCCACCTAGAGGCTCTTGGGTAGACTGCATCATCCACCTAGAGGCTCTTGGGTACACTGCAGCATCCACCTAGAGGCTCTTGGGTAGACTGCAGCATCCCCCTAGAGGCTCTTGGGTAGGCTGCAGCACCAACCGAGAGGCTCTTGGGTACACTGCAGCATCCCCCTAGAGGCTCTTGGGTACACTGCAGCATCCACCTAGAGGCTCTTGGGTAGACTGCAGCATCCACCTAGAGGCTCTTGGTTACACTGCAGCATCCACCGAGGGGGTACAGCTGACCCTGGTGCTAGAGGGGGTACAGCTGACCCTGGTGCTAGAGGGGGTACAGTTGACCCTGGTGCTAGAGGGGGTACAGCTGACCCTGGTGCTAGAGGGGGTACAGCTGACCCTGGTGCTAGAGGGGGTACAGCTGACCCTGGTGCTAGAGGGGGTACAGCTGACCCTGGTGCTAGAGGGGGTACAGCTGACCCTGGTGCTAGAGGGGGTACAGCTGACCCTGGTGCTAGAGGGGGTACAGCTGACCCTGGTGCTAGAGGGGGTACAGCTGACCCTGGTGCTAGAGGGGGTACAGCTGACCCTGGTGCTAGAGGGGGTACAGCTGACCCTGGTGCTAGAGGGGGTACAGCTGACCCTGGTGCTAGAGGGGGTACAGCTGACCCTGGTGCTAGAGGGGGTACAGCTGACCCTGGTGCTAGAGGGGGTACAGCTGACCCTGGTGCTAGAGGGGGTACAGCTGACCCTGGTGCTAGAGGGGGTACAGCTGACCCTGGTGCTAGAGGGGGTACAGCTGACCCTGGTGCTAGAGGGGGTACAGCTGACCCTGGTGCTAGAGGGGGTACAGCTGACCCTGGTGCTAGAGGGGGTACAGCTGACCCTGGTGCTAGAGGGGGTACAGCTGACCTGGTGCTAGAGGGGGTACAGCTGACCTGGTGCTAGGGGGTACAGCTGACCCTGGTGCTAGAGAGGGGGTACAGCTGACCCTGGTGCTAGAGAGGGGGTACAGCTGACCCTGGTGCTAGAGAGGGGTACAGCTGACCCTGGTGCTAGAGAGGGGTACAGCTGACCCTGGTGCTAGAGGGGGTACAGCTGACCCTGGTGCTAGAGGGGGTACAGCTGACCCTGGTGCTAGAGGGGGTACAGCTGACCCTGGTGCTAGAGGGGGTACAGCTGACCCTGGTGCTAGAGGGGGTACAGCTGACCCTGGTGCTAGAGGGGGTACAGCTGACCCTGGTGCTAGAGAGGGGTACAGCTGACCCTGGTGCTAGAGAGGGGTACAGCTGACCCTGGTGCTAGAGAGGGGTACAGCTGACCCTGGTGCTAGAGGGGGTACAGCTGACCCTGGTGCTAGAGGGGGTACAGCTGACCCTGGTGCTAGAGGGGGTACAGCTGACCCTGGTGCTAGAGGGGGTACAGCTGACCCTGGTGCTAGAGGGGGTACAGGACTATAAAACATTTGGGAACCACACGTCTAGAAGAACACACACACACACACACTCTCACGTCTAGAAGAACACACACACACACACACACACGTCTAGAAGAACACACACACACACACACACGTCTAGAAGAACACACACACACACGTCTAGAAGAACACACACACACACGTCTAGAAGAACACACACACACACACACGTCTAGAAACACACACACACACATCTAGAAGAACACACACACACACACACACCTAGAAGAACACACACACACACACACATCTAGAAGAACACACACACACACATCTAGAAGATCACACACACACACACACACACACACGTCTAGAAGATCACACACACACACACGTCTAGAAGATCACACACACACACACATCTAGAAGATCACACACACACACGTCTAGAAGATCACACACACACACACACACACACACACACACACACACACACACACACACACACACACATCTAGAAGATCACACACACACACACGTCTAGAAGAACACACACACACACACACACACACACATCTAGAAGATCACACACACACACACACGTCTAGAAGAACACACACACACACACACACACACACACACACACACATCTAGAAGATCACACACACACACACACATCTAGAAGATCACACACACACACACACACATCTAGAAGATCACACACACACACGTCTAGAAGATCACACACACACACACGTCTAGAAGAACACACACACACACACACACACACACACACACACACACACACACACACACACACACACACACACACACACATCTAGAAGAACACACACACACACATCTAGAAGAACACACACACACACACACACGTCTAGAAGATCACACACACACACACACACACACACACACACACACACATCTAGAAGATCACACACACACACATCTAGAAGAACACACACACACACACACACGTCTAGAAGAACACACACACACACACGTCTAGAAGAACACACACACACACACACACGTCTAGAAGAACACACACACACACACACACACATCTAGAAGATCACACACACACACACACATCTAGAAGAACACACACACACACACACACACACACACATCTAGAAGATCACACACACACACATCTAGAAGATCACACACACACACACACATCTAGAAGATCACACACACACACACACATCTAGAAGATCACACACACACACACACATCTAGAAGAACACACACACACACACATCTAGAAGAACACACACACACACACATCTAGAAGAACACACACACACACACATCTAGAAGAACACACACACACACACATCTAGAAGAACACACACACACACACACACATCTAGAAGATCACACACACACACACACATCTAGAAGATCACACACACACACACACATCTAGAAGATCACACACACACACACACATCTAGAAGAACACACACACACACATCTAGAAGATCACACACACACACATCTAGAAGATCACACACACACACATCTAGAGGATCACACACACACACACACACACACACACACGTCTAGAAGATCACACACACACACACGTCTAGAAGATCACACACACACACACACATCTAGAAGATCACACACACACACACACGTCTAGAAGATCACACACACACACACACACACACATCTAGAAGATCACACACACACACATCTAGAAGATCACACACACACACATCTAGAAGATCACACACACACACATCTAGAAGATCACACACACACACACGTCTAGAAGAACACACACACACACACGTCTAGAAGAACACACACACACACACATCTAGAAGATCACACACACACACACGTCTAGAAGAACACACACACACACACACACGTCTAGAAGAACACACACACACACACATCTAGAAGATCACACACACACACGTCTAGAAGATCACACACACACACACACACACACACACACACACACACACACACACACACACACACACACACATCTAGAAGATCACACACACACACACGTCTAGAAGAACAGCTGACCCTGGTGCTAGAGGGGGGTACAGGACTATAAAACATTTGGGAACCACACGTCTAGAAGAACACACACACACACACACTCTCACGTCTAGAAGAACACACACACACACACACACACGTCTAGAAGAACACACACACACACACGTCTAGAAGAACACACACACACACGTCTAGAAGAACACACACACACACGTCTAGAAGAACACACACACACACACACATCTAGAAACACACACACACACATCTAGAAGAACACACACACACACACACATCTAGAAGAACACACACACACACACACATCTAGAAGAACACACACACACACACATCTAGAAGATCACACACACACACACACACACACGTCTAGAAGATCACACACACACACACGTCTAGAAGATCACACACACACACACACATCTAGAAGATCACACACACACACGTCTAGAAGATCACACACACACACACACACACACACACACACACACACACACACACACACACACACACACACACACACATCTAGAAGATCACACACACACACACGTCTAGAAGAACACACACACACACACACACATCTAGAAGATCACACACACACACACACATCTAGAAGATCACACACACACACACACACACACACACATCTAGAAGAACACACACACACACACACATCTAGAAGATCACACACACACACACACATCTAGAAGATCACACACACACACACATCTAGAAGATCACACACACACACGTCTAGAAGATCACACACACACACACGTCTAGAAGAACACACACACACACACACACACACACACACACACACACACACACACACACACACACACACACACACACACACACATCTAGAAGAACACACACACACACATCTAGAAGAACACACACACACACACGTCTAGAAGATCACACACACACACACACACACACACACACATCTAGAAGATCACACACACACACATCTAGAAGAACACACACACACACACACGTCTAGAAGAACACACACACACACACGTCTAGAAGAACACACACACACACACACACACGTCTAGAAGAACACACACACACACACACACACATCTAGAAGATCACACACACACACACATCTAGAAGAACACACACACACACACACACACACATCTAGAAGATCACACACACACACATCTAGAAGATCACACACACACACACATCTAGAAGATCACACACACACACACACATCTAGAAGAACACACACACACACACACATCTAGAAGAACACACACACACATCTAGAAGAACACACACACACACACACATCTAGAAGAACACACACACACACACACACACATCTAGAAGAACACACACACACACACACATCTAGAAGATCACACACACACACACATCTAGAAGATCACACACACACACACGTCTAGAAGATCACACACACACACACACGTCTAGAAGATCACACACACACACACACATCTAGAAGAACACACACACACACACATCTAGAAGATCACACACACACACACATCTAGAAGATCACACACACACACATCTAGAGGATCACACACACACACACACACACACACACACACGTCTAGAAGATCACACACACACACACGTCTAGAAGATCACACACACACACACATCTAGAAGATCACACACACACACACACGTCTAGAAGATCACACACACACACACACACACACACACACACATCTAGAAGATCACACACACACACATCTAGAAGATCACACACACACACATCTAGAAGATCACACACACACACATCTAGAAGATCACACACACACACACGTCTAGAAGAACACACACACACACACGTCTAGAAGAACACACACACACACCACACACACATCTAGAAGATCACACACACACACACGTCTAGAAGAACACACACACACACACGTCTAGAAGAACACACACACACACACGTCTAGAAGAACACACACACACACACACACACATCTAGAAGATCACACACACACACACACACACATCTAGAAGATCACACACACACACACATCTAGAAGATCACACACACACACACACACACACACGCATCTAGAAGAACACACACACACACACACACATCTAGAAGAACACACACACACACACACACACACACACACACATCTAGAAGATCACACACACACACACACATCTAGAAGATCACACACACACACACACATCTAGAAGATCACACACACACACACACACATCTAGAAACACACACACACACACACACACATCTAGAAGAACACACACACACACACACATCTAGAAGAACACACACACACACACGTCTAGAAGAACACACACACACACACATCTAGAAGAACACACACACACATCTAGAAGATCACACACACACACACACACACACACACACACACACACACATCTAGAAGAACACACACACACACACATCTAGAAGAACACACACACACACACACGTCTAGAAGAACACACACACACACACATCTAGAAGAACACACACACACACACATCTAGAAGAACACACACACACGTCTAGAAGATCACACACACACACACACGTCTAGAAGATCACACACACACACACATCTAGAAGATCACACACACACACACACACACGCCTAGAAGATCACACACACACACACACACACACACACACACACACACACACATCTAGAAGATCACACACACACACATCTAGAAGATCACACACACACACATCTAGAAGAACACACACACACACACACGTCTAGAAGAACACACACACACACACACGTCTAGAAGAACACACACACACACACACACACACTCACACACATCTAGAAGATCACACACACACACACACATCTAGAAGAACACACACACACACACACACACACACACACATCTAGAAGAACACACACACACACACACATCTAGAAGAACACACACACACACACACATCTAGAAGATCACACACACACACACATCTAGAAGATCACAACACACACACACACATCTAGAAGATCACACACACACACACATCTAGAAGATCACACACACACACACACATCTAGAAGATCACACACACACACACATCTAGAAGATCACACACACACACACACACACACATCTAGAAGATCACACACACACACACACACACACATCTAGAAGATCACACACACACACACATCTAGAAGATCACACACACACACACGTCTAGAAGATCACACACACACACGACTAGAAGAAACACACACACACACACACACACACCTAGAAGAACACACACACACACACATCTAGAAGAACACACACACACACACACATCTAGAAGAACACACACACACACACATCTAGAAACACACACACGCACATCTAGAAGAACACACACACACGTCTAGAAGATCACACACCACACACACACACACACATCTAGAAGATCACACACACACACACACGTCTAGAAGATCACACACACACACACACACACACACACACACACACACACACACACACACACACACACACACACACACACACACATCTAGAAGATCACACACACACACACGTCTAGAAGATCACACACACACACACACACGTCTAGAAGATCACACACACACACACACACATCTAGAAGATCACACACACACACGTTTAGAAGATCACACACACACACACACATCTAGAAGATCACACACACACACATCTAGAAGATCACACACACACACACGTCTAGAAGATCACACACACACACACACGTCTAGAAGATCACACACACACACACACACACGTCTAGAAGATCACACACACACACACACACACATCTCGAAGAACACACAGAAATGTCTATTTGCTCAGTTGAACTATGTTGCTCTGTTCTCCTCTGATACCACAGGCAGGTGTGTGTGTGTGTGTGTGTGTGTGTGTGAGAGTGACATGTAATCCATCGAGACCACAGGCAGCGGCGGTCAGAGACTGTGTGTGTGTGTGTGTGTGTGCAATTACTTTGAGAAGCTCAATGTACTATTCAGTCCATTAGCTTCTTCCAAAATGACCTTTGAACCAAGACAAGACGAGGAGAGAGCTGGTATGTCTGATAGCAGATCAGAGAGACACTGGCCCTCCCCGGTGTAACCGGATTCCTTAGACGGGCTGTGCCCCAAATGGCAACCTATTCCCTATATAGTGCACTACTGTATGGGCAGTAGAGTGCCATTTCCCCTGTCAAAAGTAGTGCACTACTCTGTAGGCCATAGGGTACCATTTCAGTTGGAGATAGACAGCACTGTGCAGGGCTAATGGTAGGAGCTACTGCTGCCTCTCTTTCTCCACATTTATATTGAAACTTTTTACCTAGCCTCTTCCCTCCCTCACTACACACTGCTGTTCTGTTGTTTTAGTCCTCATCCCTGTTCTGTGTTTTAATCCTCATCCTGTTCTGTTTCATCCTCATCCTGTTCTGTTTTCATCCTCATCCTGGTTCTGTTTCATCCTCATCCTGTTCTGTTGTTTCATCCTCATCCCTGTTCTGTTTTAATCCTCATCCTGTTCTGTTGTTTTCATCCTCATCCCTGTTCTGTTGTTTTCATCCTCATCCTGTTCTGTTTTCATCCTCATCCTGTTCTGTTGTTTTCATCCTCATCCCTGTTCTGTTTTAATCCTCATCCTGTTCTGTTGTTTTCATCCCTCATCCCTGTTCTGTTGTTTTCATCCTCATCCCTGTTCTGTTGTTTTCATCCTCATCCCTGTTCGGTTGTTTTTCATCCTCATCCCTGTTCTGTGGTTTTCATCCTCATCCCTGTTCTGTTGTTTTCATCCTCATCCCTGTTCTGTTGTTTTCATCCTCATCCCTGTTCTGTTGTTTTCATCCTCATCCCTGTTCTGTTGTTTTCATCCTCATCCCTGTTCTGTTGTTTTCATTCCTCATCCCTGTTCTGTGTTTCCTCATCCTGTTCTATCCCTCATCCCTGTTCTGTTGTTTTCGTCCTCATCCCTGTTCTGTTGTTTTCGTCCTCATCCCTGTTCTGTTGTTTTCGTCCTCATCCCTGTTCTGTTGTTTTCGTCCTCATCCTGTTCTGTTGTTTTCGTCCTCATCCCTGTTCTGTTGTTTTCGTCCTCATCCCTGTTTTGTTGTTTTCGTCCTCATCCCTGTTCTGTTGTTTTCGCCCTCATCCCTGTTCTGTTGTTTTCGTCCTCATCCCTGTTCTGTTGTTTTCGTCCTCATCCCTGTTCTGTTGTTTTCGTCCTCATCCCTGTTCTGTTGTTTTCGTCCTCATCCCTGTTCTGTTGTTTATAGTCCTCATCCCTGTTCTGTTGTTTTCGTCCTCATCCCTGTTCTGTTGTTTTCGTCCTCATCCCTGTTCTGTTGTTTCGTCCTCATCCCTGTTCTGTTGTTTTCGTCCTCATCCCTGTTCTGTTGTTTTCGTCCTCATCCCTGTTCTGTTGTTTTCGTCCTCATCCCTGTTCTGTTGTTTTCGTCCTCATCCCTGTTCTGTTGTTTTCGTCCTCATCCCTGTTCTGTTGTTTTCGTCCTCATCCCTGTTCTGTTGTTTTCGTCCTCATCCCTGTTCTGTTGTTTTCGTCCTCATCCCTGTTCTGTTGTTTTCGTCCTCATCCCTGTTCTGTTGTTTTCGTCCTCATCCCTGTTCTGTTGTTTTCGTCCTCATCCCTGTTCTGTTGTTTTCATTCTCACCACTGCTTTGCTATTGGTTTAGGCCCCTTCCCTGCTCTGCTATTGGTTTAGGCCCCTTCCCTGCTCTGCTATTGGTTTAGGCCCCTTCCCTGCTCTGCTATTGGTTTAGGTCCGTTAACACACTGTATTAACTGTCAGCAGGCTGTTAGTTATCCGTTAATACAGGAGGTCAGTTACACTGTCAGTCAAACGTTTTACAACATCTACTCATTCAAGGTTTTTTATTTTAATTTTTTACTATTTTCTACATTGTAGAATAATTGTGAAGACGACAAAAACTATGAAATAACAGATATGGAATCATAAACAAATCAAAATATATTTTATATTTGAGATTCTTCGAAGTAGCTACCCTCTGCCTTGATGACAGCTTTGCACACTCTTGGCATTCTCTCAACCAGCTTCATGAGGTAGTCACCTGGAATGCATTTCAATTAACAGGTGTGCCTTCTTAAGTTAATTTGTGGAATTTCTTTCCTTCTTAATGCGTTTGAGCCAATCAGTTGTGTTGTGACCAGGTAGGGGTGGTATACAGAGGACAGCCCATATTTGGTAAAAGTATCTCACTGATCATCCCTAAAGCCAACACCTCATTTGGCCGCCTTTCGTTCCAGTACTCTGCTGCCTGTGACTGGAACGAATTGCAAAAATCGCTGAAGTTGGAGACTTTTATCTCCCTCACCAACTTCAAACATCAGCTATCTGAGCAGCTAACCGATCGCTGCAGCTGTACATAGTCTATTGGTAAATAGCCCACCCTTTTCACCTACCTCATCCCCGTACTGTTTCTATTTATTTACTTTTCTGCTCTTCTGCACACCAATATCTCTACCTGTACATGACCATCTGATCTTTTATCACTCCAGTGTTAATCTGCAAAATTGTAATTATTTGCCTACCTCCTCATGCCTTTTGCACACATTGTATATAGACCCCCCCTTCGTTTTCTACTGTGTTATTGACTTGTTAATTGTTTACTCCATGTGTAACTCTTTGTTGTATGCTCACACTGCTATGCTTTATCTTGGCCAGGTCGCAATTGTAAATGAGAACTTGTTCTCAACTAGCCTACCTGGTTAAATAAAGGTGTTCTCAACTAGCCTACCTGGTTAAATAAAGGTGTTCTCAACTAGCCTACCTGGTTAAATAAAGGTGTTCTCAACTAGCCTACCTGGTTAAATAAAGGTGAAATAAAAAAAATAAAAAATAAAAAAAAAGACCAAGTCCATATTATGGCAAGAACACCTCAAATAAGCAAAGAGAAATGACAGTCCATCATTACTTTAAGACATGAAGGTCAGTCAATCTGGAAAATTAAGAACTTTGAACGTTTCTTCAGGTGCAGTCGTAAAAACCATCAAGGGCTTTGATGAAACATGGTGTCCTGTAGGGAATATGGTTCCATCTGTAGGGAATATGTTGCCATCTGCAGGGAATATGTTTCCATCTGTAGGGAATATGGTTCCATCTGTAGGGAATATGGTTCCATCTGTAGGGAATATGGTGCCATCTGCAGGGAATATGTTTCCATCTGTAGGGAATATGGTGTCATGGGTAGTGACTGTAGGGAATATTTTGTCATGGGTAGTGACTGTAGGGAATATGGTGTCATGTGTAGTGACTGTAGGGAATATGGTGTCATGGGTAGTGACTGTAGGGAATATGGTGTCATGGGTAGTGACTGTAGGGAATATGGTGTCATGGGTAGTGACTGTAGGGAATATGGTTCCATCTGTAGTGACTGTAGGGAATATGGTTCCATCTGTAGGGAATATGGTTCCATCTGTAGTGACTGTAGGGAATATGGTTCCATCTGTAGGGAATATGGTCCATCTGTAGGGAATATGGTGTCATGTGTAGTGACTGTAGGGAATATGGTTCCATCTGTAGGGAATATGGTTCCATCTGTAGGGAATATGGTTCCATCTGTAGGGAATATGGTGTCATGTGTAGTGACTGTAGGGAATATGGTTCCATCTGTAGGGAATATGGTTCCATCTGTAGGGAAAATGGTTCCATCTGTAGTGACTGTATGGAATATGGATCCATCTGTAGTGACTGTAGGGAATATGGTTCCATCTGTAGGGAATATGGTTCCATCTGTAGTGACTGTAGGGAATATGGTTCCATCTGTAGTGACTGTAGGGAATATGGTTCCATCTGTAGGGAATATGGTTCCATCTGTAGTGACTGTATGGAATATGGATCCATCTGTAGTGACTGTAGGGAATATGGTTCCATCTGTAGTGACTGTAGGGAATATGGTTCCATCTGTAGTGACTGTAGGGAATATGGCTCCATGTGTAGTGACTGTAGGGAATATGGTTCCATCTGTAGGGAATATGGTTCCATGTGTAGTGACTGTAGGGAATATGGTTCCATCTGTAGTGAATATGGTTCCATCTGTAGGGAATATGGTTCCATCTGTAGTGACTGTATGGAATATGGATCCATCTGTAGTGACTGTAGGGAATATGGTTCCATCTGTAGGGAATATGGTTCCATCTGTAGTGACTGTAGGGAATATGGTTCCATCTGTAGTGAATATGGTTCCATGTGTAGTGACTGCAGGGAATATGTTTCCATCTGCAGGGAATATGTTTCCATCTGTAGGGAATATGTTTCCATCTGTAGGGAATATGGTTCCATCTGTAGGGAATATGGTTCCATCTGTAGGGAATATGGTTCCATCTGTAGGGAATATGGATCCATCTGTAGGGAATATGGATCCATCTGTAGGGAATATGGTGGCATTTTGTATCGTTTTAGTTAAAATAATCTTGTGGTCAAAGTAATCATGACGTTTCCTCTTCTGTTGCAGTATTACGAGATGTCCTATGGGCTCAACATAGAGATGCAGAAACAGGTATGTTACTACCACTCCTCTTTGTGATGGTCTGCCAGGGATTACGCTGCAGTAACAATGCATAGTCACGGCACTGTATGCTGGGTAAAATTGTCTGTTCATTTGGCTGTACAGAGCCTTCTGACAGTATTCACACCACCCTTGACTTTTTCCACATTTTGTTGTTCGTATGAATTTGAAAATGTATTACATTTAGATTTTGTGTTACTGGTCTACACACACAATACCCTATAGTGACATCACAATACCCTATAATGACATCACAATACCCTATAGTGACATCACAATACCCTATAGTGACATCACAATACCCTATAGTGACATCACAATACCCTATAGTGACATCACAATACCCTATAATGACAAAGTGGAATTATCTTTTTAGACATTTTTACAAAATTCATAAAAAATTAAAAGCTGAAATGTCTTGAGTCAATAAGTATTCAAACCCAGTGTCATGTCAAGCCTAAATAAGTTCAGGAGTAAACATTTACTGAACAAGACACGTAATAAGTTGCATGGACTCACTCTGTGTGCAATAATAGTGTTTAACATGATTTATGAATGTCTACCTCATCTCTGTACCACACACATACAATTATCAGTCGAGCAGTGAATTTCAAACACAGATTCAACCACAAAGACCAGGGATGTTTTCCAATGCCTCAAAGAAGGGTACCTATTGGTAAATGGGTTAAAAAAATACTAAAAAGCAGACATTGAATATCCCTTTGGACATGGTGAAGTTATTAATTACACTTTGGATGGTGTATCAATACACCCAGTCACTACAAAGATACAGGCATCCTTCCTAACTCAGTTGCCGGAGAGGAAGGAAAATGCTCAGGGATTTCACCATGAGGCCAATGGTGACTTTAAAACAGTTATAGAGTTTAATGGCTGTGATGGGAGAGAACTGAGGATGGATCAACAACATTGTAGTTACTCCACAATACTAACCTAAATGACAGAGTGAAAAGAAGGAAGCTTGTACAGGATAAACATTTTCCAAAACGTGCATCCTTGTTTGCAACGTGGCACTAATGTAAAACTGCAAAACATGTGGCAAAGAAATGAACTCTTTGTCCAGAATACAAAGTGTTTGGGGAAAACACAACCCATCACTGAGTACCACTCATCATCTGGTTCTGTCTGCTTGAGACAAATTCACCTTTCGGCACCAAAACCACAAGACCAAATATACCCTGGAGTTGCTTCCCAAGACGACATTGACTGTTCCTGAGTTGAGTTAGTTACAGTTTTAACTAGGGATGTGCTATACATCGGTGAACATAATTCATTGCCCAATCAACCGTTCTCTGTGATGATGATATGATGATATGGTGATGATGGCTTCCACCGACTTTTTTTCAGACGTACACAGTTGAAACACACATCTACCACCCACTACCACTATCAGATTAGAGCCATAAAGGAGACTAGACATCTCCCACCCCACCACCACTATCAGGTTAGAGCCGTATCAGATTAGAGCCAGAAGGGAGATTAGACATCTACCACCCCACTACCACTATCAGATTAGAGCCATAAGGGAGTCTAGACATCTACCACCCCACTACCACATTAGAGCCATAAAGGAGACTAGACATCTACCACCCCACCACCACTATCAGATTAGAGCCATAAAGGAGACTAGAAATCTACCACTATCAGATTAGAGCCATAAAGGAGACTAGACATCTACCACCCCACTACCACTATCAGATTAGAGACATAAAGGAGACTAGAAATCTACCACTATCAGATTAGAGCCATAAAGGAGACTAGACATCTACCACCCCACTACCACTATCAGATTAGAGACATAAGGGATTCTAGACATCTACCACCCCACTACCACTATCACATTGAGCTACTTGCTATGGGCGTCACTGCTATTAGCTTCACGACTGACATTTGGACCAGCGATATCAGCCCCATGAGTCTGACTTCCACAGTCGGCTCGTGGAGGATTTCCTACTGAGGAAAGTCAATATGCTGGTTGTCATACCACTGCTGCCATTTCATTGGTATTGTTTGAAACATGAACACATTAGTAAGCTCTCATTCAAAACAACTGACTGGTGAAATAAGTTTATCAACTGTGTCTGCAGCAGGCCCCTCTCTGTCTGCAGCAGGCCCCTCTCTGTCTGCAGCAGGCCCCTCTCTGTCTGCAGCAGGCCCCTCTCTGTCTGCAGCAGGCCCCTCTCTGTCTGCAGCAGGCCCCTCTCTGTCTGCAGCAGGCCCCTCTCTGTCTGCAGCAGGCCCCTCTCTGTCTGCAGCAGGCCCCTCTCTGTCTGCCGCAGGCCCCTCTCTGTCTGCAGCAGGCCCCTCTCTGTCTGCAGCAGGCCCCTCTCTGTCTGCAGCAGGCCCCTCTCTGTCTGCAGCAGGCCCCTCTCTGTCTGCAGCAGGCCCATCTCTGTCTGCCGCAGGCCCCTCTCTGTCTGCCGCAGGCCCCTCTCTGTCTGCCGCAGGCCCCTCTCTGTCTGCCGCAGGCCCCTCTCTGTCTGCAGCAGGCCCCTCTCTGTCTGCAGCAGGCCCCTCTCTGTCTGCAGCAGGCCCCTCTCTGTCTGCAGCAGGCCCCTCTCTGTCTGCCGCAGGCCCCTCTCTGTCTGCCGCAGGCCCCTCTCTGTCTGCCGCAGGCCCCTCTCTGTCTGCCGCAGGCCCCTCTCTGTCTGCCGCAGGCCCCTCTCTGTCTGCCGCAGGCCCCTCTCTGTCTGCAGCAGGCCCCTCTCTGTCTGCAGCAGGCCCCTCTCTGTCTGTAGCAGGCCCCTCTCTGTCTGCAGCAGGCCCCTCTCTGTCTGCAGCAGGCCCCTCTCTGTCTGCAGCAGGCCCCTCTCTGTCTGCAGCAGGCCCCTCTCTGTCTGCAGCAGGCCCCTCTCTGTCTGCAGCAGGCCCCTCTCTGTCTGCCGCAGGCCCCTCTCTGTCTGCCGCAGGCCCCTCTCTGTCTGCCGCAGGCCCCTCTCTGTCTGCCGCAGGCCCCTCTCTGTCTGCAGCAGGCCCCTCTCTGTCTGCAGCAGGCCCCTCTCTGTCTGCAGCAGGCCCCTCTCTGTCTGCAGCAGGCCCCTCTCTGTCTGCAGCAGGCCCCTCTCTGTCTGCAGCAGGCCCCTCTCTGTCTGCAGCAGGCCCCTCTCTGTCTGCAGCAGGCCCCTCTCTGTCATGGCATTGAAATGTTGAAACTCAACAAAACTAGACAGTAGAACAATTTGAGATAAGCTTTATGTCTGGGATCTTTTTTTTCCCAGCTCTTATTATTATTATTATTATTATTTTTGGTTCAGTGTAGAATTCGTATTCTAATTCCTGATTTTAACGGGACCGATTCTGTCACATGACAGTGGAGTACACATGCCCATTCTGACTTCGCCAATGCTAAGCTAACCAGGTGGCTAGCAGCCAGTGTGTGATGTTAGTGCTGGTATCTATGGAGTGAAGACGGCCCCTTTTCTCCGACGAGGTTCTTTACTGGCCCACATTGGCCAATGAAACAGTTGCCCTTGACAACAGTTTGCCCCAGGAAGCAAAACTGCCCACACAGGAAGTTTACATACAGGCTGTTGCACAAGCGATTCGGTGGAATTCTCTCGCCACCATGCTCGATACTATGTACAGGTGAAGTCGGAAGTTTACCTTTCGCCAAATATATTTAAACTCAGTTTTTCCACAATTCCTGACATTTAATCATCGTAAAAATTCCCTGTCTTAGGTCAGTTAGGATCACCACTTTATTTTAAGAATGTGAAATGTCAGAATAATAGTAGAGAGTGATTTATTTCAGCTTTTATTTCTTTCATCACATTCCCAGTGGGTCAGAAGTTTACATACACTCAATTAGTATTTGGTAGCATTGCCTTTAAATTGTTTAACTTGGGTCAAGCGTTTTGGGTAGCCTTCCACAAGCTTCCCACAATAAGTTGGGTGAATTTTGGCCCACTCCTCCTGACAGAGCTGGTGTAACTGAGTCAGGTTTGTAGGCCTCCTTGCTCACACATGCTTTTTTTCAGTTCTGCCCACACATTTTCTATAGGGTTGAGGTCAGGCTTTGTGATGGCCACTCCAATACCTTGACTTTGTTGTCCTTAGGCCATTTTGCCACAACTTTGGAAGTATGCTTGGGGTCATTGTCCATTTGGAAGACCCATTTGTGACCAAGCTTTAACTTTCCGACTGATGTCTTGAGATGTTGCTTCAATATATCCACATCATTTTCCTTCCTCATGATGCCATCTATTTTGTGAAGTGCACCAGTTCCTCCTGCAGCAAAGCACCCTCACAACATGATGCTGCCACCCCGTGCTTCATGGTTGAGATGGTGTTCTTCGGCTTGCAAGCCTCCCCCTTTTCCTCCAAACATAACGATGGTCATTATGGCCAAACAGTTCTATTTTATTGACCAAAAAGAGGATTTTTTTGTCAGTGTGTAACTTGTTTATTTAACAAGTCAAGTCAGTTAAGAACTAATTATTAATTATTATTAATCACAATGACGGCCGACCCCGGCCAAACCCAGACGACCCCGGCCAAACCCAGACGACCCCGGCCAAACCCAGACGACCCCGGCCAAACCCAGACGACCCCGGCCAAACCCAGACGACCCCGGCCAAACCCAGACGACCCCGGCCAAACCCAGACGACCCCGGCCAAACCCAGCCGACCCCGGCCAAACCCAGACGACCCCGGCCAAACCCAGACGACCCCGGCCAAACCCAGACGACCCCGGCCAAACCCAGCCGACCCCGGCCAAACCCAGACGACCCCGGCCAACCCCCAGACGACCCCGGCCAAACCCAGACGACCCCGCCAAACCGACACCCGGCCAAACCCAGACGACCCGGCCAAACCCAGACGACGCTGGGCCAATTGTGCGCTGACTCCCAATCATGGCCGGGTGGTGATACAGCCTGGATTCGAACCAGGGACTGTAGTGACACCTCTTGCACTGAGATGCCGTGTCTTAGACCTCTGTGTGTGTGGGATGATTCACAGCTGTAATCGCTCTTAGAGACTTAATCACTGCCAAAGGTGATTATAACGTGTATTATAGCGTGTACTATAGCGTGTATTATAGCGTGTATTATAGCGTGTATTATAGCGTGTATTATAGCGTTGTATTATAGCGTGTATTATAGCGTGTATTATAGCGTGTACTATAGCGTGTATTATAGCGTGTATTATAGCGTGTATTATAGCGTGTATTATAGCGTGTATTATAGCGTGTATTATAGCGTGTACTATAGCGTGTATTATAGCGTGTATTATAGCGTGTATTATAGCGCGTATTATAGCGTGTACTATAGCGTGTACTATAGCGTGGTATTATAGCGTGTACTATAGCGTGTACTATAGCGTGTACTATAGCGTGTATTATAGCGTGTATTACAACGTATTATAACGTGTATTATAACGTGTATTATAGCGCGTATTATAGCGTGTATTATAGCGTGTATTATAACGTGTATTATAGCGTGTATTATAGCGTGTATTATAGCGTGTATTATAGCGTGTATTATAGCGTGTATTATAGCGTGTATTGACTTGGGTTTGAATACTTCTTTAAATTAAGTATTTAAATTTGATTTCACTTTGTTGTTATGGGGTATTGTGTGTGATGGTTGCTGAATTTTTGAGGGGATTTAATCCATTTTGAATTCCGCTGTAACTCATCAAGGGGTATGAACACTTTCTGAATGCACTATATAGTATAGCCTTCAGAACAGTACCTCAGAGCTTCTCTAGGTTAGAAGAGACGGTCTTTGTGTCAGAGCAGAGGGAGGAACTGGAGAGGGGAGAGGGAGGAACTGGAGAGGGAGCGGGAGGAACTGGAGAGGGGGAGAGGGAGGAACTGGAGAGGGAAGCGGGAGGAACTGGAGAGGGGAGAAGGGAGGAACTGGAGAGGGAGGAACTGGAGAGGGGAGAGGAGAGGAACTGGAGAGGGAAGCGGGAGGAACTGGAGAGGGAGGAGGGAGGAACTGGAGAGGGAAGAGGGAGGAACTGGAGAGGGAAGAGGGAGGAAATGGAGAGGAGAGGGAGGCACTGGAGGAGGGAAGAGGGAGGAACTGGAGAGGGAAGGGAAGGACCGGAGAGGGAAAGGGAGACCTGGAGAGGGGAAAGAGGAGGACCTGGAGAGGGAAGAGGGAGGACCTGGAGAGGGAAGAGGGAGGACCTGGAGAGGGAAGAGGGAGGACCTGGAGAGGGAAGAGGGAGGACCTGGAGAGGGAAGAGGAGGACCTGGAGAGGGAAGAGGGAGGACTGGAGAGGGAAGAGGGAGGACCTGGAGAGGGAAGAGGGAGGACCTGGAGAGGGAAGAGGGAGGACCTGGAGAGGGAAGAGGGAGGACCTGGAGAGGGAAGAGGGAGGACCTGGAGAGGGAAGAGGGAGGACCTGGAGAGGGAAGAGGGAGGACCTGGAGAGGGAAGAGGAGGACCTGGAGAGGGAAGAGGGAGGACTGGAGAGGGAAGAGGGAGGACCTGGAGAGGGAAAGAGGGAGGACCTGGAGAGGGAAGAGGGAGGACCTGGAGAGGGAAGAGGGAGGACCTGGAGAGGGAAGAGGGAGGACTGGAGAGGGAAGAGGGAGGACCTGGAGAGGGAAGAGGGAGGACCTGGAGAGGGAAGAGGGAGGACCTGGAGAGGGAAGAGGGAGGACCTGGAGAGGGAAGAGGGAGGACCTGGAGAGGGAAGAGGGGGGAACTGGAGAGGGAGGAGGGAGGAACTGGAGAGGGAGGAGGGAGGAACTGAGGAGGGAGGAGGGAGGAACTGGAGAGGGAGGAACTGGAGAGGGAGGAACTGGAGAGGGAGGAACTGGAGAGGGAGGAACTGGAGAGGGGAGAGGGAGGAACTGGAGAGGGGAGAGGGAGGAACTGGAGAGGGAGGAACTGGAGAGGGGAGAGGGAGGAACTGGAGAGGGAGGAACTGGAGAGGGGAGAGGGAGGAACTGGAGAGGGAGGAACTGGAGAGGGGAGAGGGAGGAACTGGAGAGGGAGGAACTGGAGAGGGAGAGGGAGGAACTGGAGAGGGAGGAACTGGAGAGGGGAGAGGGAGGAACTGGAGAGGGGAGAGGGAGGAACTGGAGAGGGAGGAACTGGAGAGGGGAGAGGGAGGAACTGGAGAGGGAGGAACTGGAGAGGGGAGAGGGAGGAACTGGAGAGGGGAGAGGGAGGAACTGGAGAGGGAGGAACTGGAGAGGGGAGAGGGAGGAACTGGAGAGGGAGGAACTGGAGAGGGGAGAGGGAGGAACTGGAGAGGGAGGAACTGGAGAGGGGAGAGGGAGGAACTGGAGAGGGGAGAGGGAGGAACTGGAGAGGGAGGAACTGGAGAGGGGAGAGGGAGGAACTGGAGAGGGAGGAACTGGAGAGGGGAGAGGGAGGAACTGGAGAGGGAGAGGGAGGAACTGGAGAGGGAGGAACTGGAGAGGGGAGAGGGAGGAACTGGAGAGGGAGGAACTGGAGAGGGGAGAGGGAGGAACTGGAGAGGGAGGAACTGGAGAGGGGAGAGGGAGGAACTGGAGAGGGGAGAGGGAGGAACTGGAGAGGGGAGAGGGAGGAACTGGAGAGGGAGGAACTGGAGAGGGAGGAACTGGAGAGGGAGGAACTGGAGAGGGAGGAACTGGAGAGGGAGGAACTGGAGAGGGAGGAACTGGAGAGGGAGGAACTGGAGAGGGAGGAACGAGAACTGGCGGAGAGGGAAGAGGGAGGAACTGGAGAGGGAGGAACTGGAGAGGGAGGAACTGGAGGAAGGGAGGAACTGGAGACGGGAGGAACTGGAGAGGGGAGAGGGAGGAACTGGGAGAGGGAGAGGGAGGAAGCTGGAGAGAGGGAGGACTGGGAGAGGGAAGGAGAGGAGGAACTGGAGAGGGAGGAACTGAGAGGGGGACTGGGAGAGGAACTGAGGGAGAGGAGGAACTGGAGAGGGAACGAGAGGAGGAACTGGAGAGGGAGAGGGAGGAACTGGAGAGGGGAAGAGGGAGGAACTGGAGAGGGAGAGGGAGGAACTGGAGAGGGGGAGAGAGGGAGGAGGAGACTGGAGAGGGGAGAGGGAGGAAGCTGGAGAGGGGAGAGGGAGGAGCTGGAGAGGGGAGAGGGAGGAGCTGGAGAGGGGAGAGGGAGGAGCTGAGAGGGGAGAGGGAGGAACTGGAGAGGGAAGAGGGAGGAACTGGAGAGGGAAGAGGGAGGAACTGGAGAGGGAAGAGGGAGGAACTGGAGAGGGAAGAGGGAGGAACCTGGAAGGAAGAGGGAGGAACTGGAGAGGGAGGAACTGGAGAGGGAGGAACTGGAGAGGGAAGAGGGAGGAAACTGGAGAGGGAGGAACTGGAGAGGGAGGAACTGGAGAGGGAAGAGGGAGGAACTGGAGAGGGAGGAACTGGAGAGGGAGTGAACTGGAGAGGTGAGAGGGAGGAACTGGAGAGGGAAGAGGGAGGAACTGGAGAGGGAAAGAGGGAGGAACTGGAGAGGGGAGAGGGAGGAACTGGAGAGGGGAGAGGGAGGAACTGGAGAGGGGAGAGGGAGGAACATGGAGAGGGGAGAGGGATGAGCTGGAGAGGGGAGAGGGAGGAGCTGGAGAGGGGAGAGGGAGGAGCTGGAGAGGGGAGAGGGAGGACTGGAGAGGGGAAGAGGGAGGAACTGGAGAGGGAAGAGGGAGGAACTGGAGAGGGAAGAGGGAGGACCTGGAGAGGGAAGAGGGAGGACCTGGAGAGGGAGACCTGGAGGGAGGAACTGAGAGGGAGGAACTGGAGAGGGAGGAACTGGAGAGGGAGGAACTGGAGAGGGAGAGGGAGGAACTGGAGAGGGAGAGGGAGGAACTGGAGAGGGAAGAGGGAGGAACTGGAGAGGGAAGAGGGAGGAACTGGAGAGGGAAGAGGGAGGAACTGGAGAGGGAAGAGGGAGGAACTGGAGAGGGAGGAACTGGAGAGGGAGGAACTGGAGAGGGAGGAACTGGAGAGGGAGGAACTGGAGAGGGAGGAACTGGAGAGGGAGGAACTGGAGAGGGAAGAGGGAGGAACTGGAGACATTCTTGTGTTGTGAGCTGAGTTGGGAATCAGTGACAAGACCTGGGTTCACTTACCATATCTGGAGAGAGACACACACACACACACACACACACACACACACATACACACACACACACACACACACACACACACACACACAGACACACACAGCCTTTGTTTGGAGATTGGCAAAGTGGCACAGAGTCAGCCGTGAGGTCAGACAGATTTAATGAGATTAAAGGCAGGGGGGTGTGTGTCAGGTGATGCCTTTGACTTGATGACTACAGACAGAATCAAATCAAATCAAATCACATTTATTTATAAAGCCCTTCGTACATCAGCTGATATCTCAAAGTGCTGTACAGAACACTGCTGATGTCAAGACAACTATTCATTACAGGAAGCCCGGGGGTAAAAGCCCTCTCCTCTGGTAGTTCGTTACAGGAAGCCCGGGGCTAAAGCCCTCTCCTCTGGTAGTTCATTACAGGAAGCCCGGGGGTAAAGCCCTCTCCTCTGGTAGTTCGTTACAGGAAGCCCGGGGCTAAAGCCCTCTCCTCTGGTAGTTTGTTACAGGAAGCCCGGGGGTAAAGCCCTCTCCTCTGGTAGTTCGTTACAGGAAGCCCGGGGCTAAAAGCCCTCTCCTCTGGTAGTTCATTACAGGAAGCCCGGGGGTAAAGCCCTCTCCTCTGGTAGTTCATTACAGGAAGCCCGGGGGTAAAGCCCTCTCCTCTGGTAGTTCATTACAGGAAGCCCGGGGGTAAAGCCCTCTCCTCTGGTAGTTCATTACAGGAAGCCCGGGGGTAAAGCCCTCTCCTCTGGTAGTTCGTTACAGGAAGCCCGGGGGTAAAGCCCTCTCCTCTGGTAGTTCATTACAGGAAGCCCGGGGGTAAAGCCCTCTCCTCTGGTAGTTCATTACAGGAAGCCCGGGGGTAAAGCCCTCTCCTCTGGTAGTTCGTTACAGGAAGCCCGGGGGTAAAGCCCTCTCCTCTGGTAGTTCATTACAGGAAGCCCGGGGGTAAAGCCCTCTCCTCTGGTAGTTCATTACAGGAAGCCTGGGGGTAAAGCCCTCTCCTCTGGTAGTTCGTTACAGGAAGCCCGGGGGTAAAAGCCCTCTCCTCTGGTAGTTCGTTACAGGAAGCCCGGGGGTAAAGCCCTCTCCTCTTGTAGTTTTATGTTTTAGGCCTGGACTGAATATGTTCCGCTTCTATTGAAAGAGGCAGTAGTTAGAGGGAGGGCTGGATGTAGCTAGAGTGGTGTGGAGGGGTAGAGAGGGAGGTGAGGGAGGGGGAGGTGAGGGAGGGGTAGAGAGGGAGGGGTGGGAGGGGGTAGAGGGGGAGGTGAGGGAGGGGTGGGAGGGGGAGGTGAGGGAGGGAGGGGTAGAGGGGGAGGTGAGGGAGGGGTGGGAGGGGAGGTGAGGGAGGGGTGGGAGGGGGAGGTGAGGGAGGGGTAGAGGGGGAGGTGAGGGAGGGGTAGAGGGGGAGGTGTGGGAGGGGGAGGTGAGGGAGGGGTAGAGGGGGAGGTGAGGGAGGGGTAGAGGGGGAGGTGAGGGAGGGGGAGGTGAGGGAGGGGTAGAGAGGGAGGTGAGGGAGGGGTGGGAGGGGTAGAGGGGGAGGTGAGGGAGGGGTAGAGGGGGAGGGGTAGAGGGGGAGGTGAGGGAGGGGTGGGAGGGGGAGGTGAGGGAGGGGTGGGAGGGGGAGGTGAGGGAGGGGTAGAGGGGGAGGTGAGGGAGGGGTGGGAGGGGGAGGTGAGGGAGGGGTAGAGGGGGAGGTGAGGGAGGGGTAGAGGGGGAGGTGAGGGAGGGGTGGGAGGGGGAGGTGAGGGAGGGGTAGAGGGGGAGGTGAGGGAGGGGTAGAGGGGATGACAAGCCAGGCCCTGTTTAAGCAGGTTAATCGACCTCATACATTTAAGCGGCAGGCAGGCTGACCTTAATGAAGAACCTCAACGAGACAGAGCTGATGGAAGCTGGCTGAATTATTCATCAGTCTAACCAGGCCTCAACCTGAAACAGCTGAACACAGTAATTAAACAGCATCGAAGACTCAGTGACGAGAGAGGAAGAGGGGGAGGAGGAGGAGGAGGAGGGGGTACAGTCAGACCAGGTACAGGCCAGACCGTCTTATTATTTATTAGCAGAAATACGTTGGGCAGCCGATGGGAGATTCTGTGTTAGGTCTCTGAACAGATGTGACATTAGCAGTGGGCAGGGCAGAGCCAGGGGCTCTCTGAACAGCAGTGACATTAGCAGTGGGCAGAGCAGAGCCAGGGTGATTGGTGTGTCATGTCAAGAGGTAAGGGTCGGCTGGCTAAATGAACCTTTAGATGGAAGAGCGGCTGGCTAAATGGAGCTTTAGATGGAAGAGCGGCTGGCTAAATGGAGCTTTAGATGGAAGAGCGGCTGACTAAATGGACCTTTAGATAGAAGAGCGGCTGGCTAAATGGAGCTTTAGATGGAAGAGCGGCTGGCTAAATGGAGCTTTAGATGGAAGAGCGGCTGGCTAAATGGAGCTTTAGATGGAAGAGCGGCTGGCTAAATGAACCTTTAGATGGAAGAGCGGCCGGCTGGCTAAATGAACCTTTAGATAGAAGAGCGGCCGGCTGGCTGAATGGACCTTTAGATGGAAGAGCGGCTGGCTAAATGGAGCTTTAGATGGAAGAGCGGCTGGCTAAATGAACCTTTAGATGGAAGAGCAGCCGGCTGGCTAAATGAACCTTTAGATAGAAGAGCGGCCGGCTGGCTGAATGGACCTTTAGATGGAAGAGCGGCTGGCTAAATGGACCTTTAGATGGAAGAGCGGCTGGCTAAATGGACCTTTAGATGGAAGAGCGGCTGGCTAAATGGAGCTTTAGATGGAAGAGCGGCTGGCTAAATGGAGCTTTAGATGGAAGAGCGGTTGGCTAAATGAACCTTTAGATAAAAAGCTGCAATAGCAGGCAGAGAGAGCAAATACCTGGAACCGCTGACCGTTTATGACACCGATATAGAACTGCAGCTAGAATAGCCTTCTTCCTCATCCCAAGTATTCATTCATCAGCTTAAAGAGAAACATCACGCACGGTAAAGGTGGTGATTTGTATAATGTAGTGCCTGTTTGGAGGGATAAAGCCCAGTCAATAAACCCCCTAGCGACATTTGACAGGATTTGTCAGAAGGCCTCGGAACATCGGAACACTGTGACGGAACTCGAAAGGATACATTTCATCCTCACCAGAGCTTCAGTGTGTCGTAGTGTTCTGTTGAGAGAGAGAAAGACTCATGCCATCTTTTCGGTAGGCTCTTTAATGATGATGATGTTTAGTAATAACGGATGAGGGACTGGGCCTTCATTTATAACGAGGGATACCTTGTAGAAAATCTGACCTCTCTGAAAATAACATGGATGGCCCTCCCTTCATTAAAATATATGTTTTTACCTGATTCTCCCTGAACGCTTGGGGGAAAAATAAACAAGTGACCCTTCTCTATACCCCAGATAATAACTGAAACATGGTGGATAGCAGAGAACATGCCCACTGTTTACCCTGACTCAGACTAGAGCCTTAGATAAGCCGTTTACTC
This sequence comes from Oncorhynchus kisutch, assembly GCF_002021735.2. Lineage (NCBI taxonomy): Eukaryota > Metazoa > Chordata > Actinopteri > Salmoniformes > Salmonidae > Oncorhynchus > Oncorhynchus kisutch. Next base: position 3,807,618 of record NC_034183.2, on the reverse strand, counting down.
AGACTAGAGCCTTAGATAAGCCGTTTACTCAGACTAGAGTCTTAGATAAGCTGTTTACCCTGACTCAGACTAGAGCCTTAGATAAGCCCTTTACCCTGGCTCAGACTAGAGCCTTAGATAAGCCCTTTACCCTGACTCAGACTAGAGCCTTAGATAAGCCCTTTACCCTGGCTCAGACTAGAGCCTTAGATAAGCCCTTTACCCTGACTCAGACGAGAGCCTTAGATAAGCCGTTTACCCTGACTCAGACTAGAGCCTTAGATAAGCCGTTTACCCTGACTCAGACGAGAGCCTTAGATAAGCCCTTTACCCTGACTCAGACTAGAGCCTTAGATAAGCCCTTTACCCTGACTCAGACTAGAGCCTTAGATAAGCCCTTTACCCTGACTCAGACTAGAGCCTTAGATAAGCCGTTTACCCTGACTCAGACTAGAGCCTTAGATAAGCCCTTTACCCTGACTCAGACTAGAGCCTTAGATAAGCCCTTTACCCTGACTCAGACTAGAGCCTTAGATAAGCCCTTTACCCTGACTCAGACTAGAGCCTTAGATAAGCCCTTTACCCTGACTCAGACTAGAGCCTTAGATAAGCCGTTTACCCTGACTCAGACTAGAGCCTTAGATAAGCCGTTTACCCTGACTCAGACTAGAGCCGTAGATAAGCCGTTTACCCTGACTCAGACGAGAGCCTTAGATAAGCCGTTTACTCAGACTAGAGCCGTAGATAAGCCCTTTACCCTGACTCAGACTAGAGCCGTAGATAAGCCCTTTACCCTGACTCAGACTAGAGCCGTAGATAAGCCCTTTACCCTGACTCAGACTAGAGCCGTAGATAAGCCCTTTACCCTGACTCAGACTAGAGCCTTAGATAAGCCCTTTACCCTGACTCAGACTAGAGCCGTAGATAAGCCCTTTACCCTGGCTCAGACTAGAGCCTTAGATAAGCTGTTTACTCAGACTAGAGTCGTAGATAAGCCGTTTACCCTGACTCAGACTAGAGCCTTAGATAAGCCGTTTACCCTGACTCAGACTAGAGCCTTAGATAAGCCCTTTACCCTGACTCAGACTAGAGCCTTAGATAAGCCGTTTACCCTGACTCAGACTAGAGCCTTAGATAAGTTGTTTACCCTGACTCAGACTAGAGCCGTAGATAAGCCCTTTACCCTGGCTCAGACTAGAGCCTTAGATAAGCCGTTTATTCAGACTAGAGCCTTAGATAAGCCGTTACCCTGACTCAGACTAGAGCCATAGATAAGCCGTTTACTCAGACTAGAGCCTTAGATAAGCCGTTTACCCTGACTCAGACTAGAGTCTTAGATAAGCCGTTTACCCTGACTCAGACTAGAGCCTTAGATAAGCCGTTTACCCTGACTCAGACTAGAGCCTTAGATAAGCCCTTTACCCTGACTCAGACTAGAGCCTTAGATAAGCCGTTTACCCTGACTCAGACTAGAGCCTTAGATAAGCCGTTTACTCAGACTAGAGCCTTAGATAAGCCGTTTACTCAGACTAGAGCCTTAGATAAGCCGTTTACTCAGACTAGAGTCTTAGATAAGCCGTTTACCCTGACTCAGACTAGAGCCTTAGATAAGCCGTTTACTCAGACTAGAGCCTTAGATAAGCCGTTTACTCAGACTAGAGTCTTAGGTAAGCCGTTTACTCAGACTAGAGCCTTAGATAAGCCCTTTACCCTGACTCATACTAGAGCCTTAGATAAGCCCTTTACCCTGACTCAGACTAGAGCCGTAGATAAGCCCTTTACCCTGACTCAGACTAGAGCCGTAGATAAGCCCTTTACCCTGACTCAGACTAGAGCCTTAGATAAGCCCTTTACCCTGACTCAGACTAGAGCCGTAGATAAGCCCTTTACCCTGGCTCAGACTAGAGCCTTAGATAAGCCGTTTACTCAGACTAGAGTCTTAGATAAGCCGTTTACCCTGACTCAGACTAGAGCCTTAGATAAGCCGTTTACTCAGACTATAGCCTTAGATAAGCCGCTTACTCAGACTAGAGTCTTAGATAAGCTGTTTACCCTGACTCAGACTAGAGCCTTAGATAAGCCGTTTACTCAGACTAGAGCCTTAGATAAGCTCTTTACCCTGACTCAGACTAGAGCCTTAGATAAGCCCTTTACCCTGACTCAGACTAGAGCCTTAGATAAGCCCTTTACCCTGACTCAGACTAGAGCCTTAGATAAGCCGTTTACCCTGACTCAGACTAGAGCCTTAGATAAGCCGTTTACCCTGACTCAGACTAGAGCCTTAGATAAGCCCTTTACCCTGACTCAGACTAGAGCCTTAGATAAGCCCTTTACCCTGACTCAGACTAGAGCCGTAGATAAGCCCTTTACCCTGGCTCAGACTAGAGCCTTAGATAAGCCGTTTATTCAGACTAGAGCCTTAGATAAGCCGTTTACCCTGACTCAGACTAGAGTCTTAGATAAGCCGTTTACCCTGACTCAGACTAGAGCCTTAGATAAGCCGTTTACTCAGACTAGAGCCTTAGATAAGCCGTTTACTCAGACTAGAGTCTTAGATAAGCCGTTTACTCAGACTAGAGCCTTAGATAAGCCGTTTACTCAGAATAGAGTCTTAGATAAGCCGTTTACCCTGACTCAGACTAGAGCCTTAGATAAGCCGTTTACTCAGACTAGAGCCTTAGATAAGCCGTTTACTCAGACTAGAGCCTTAGATAAGCCGTTTACTCAGACTAGAGCCTTAGATAAGCCGTTTACTCAGACTAGAGCCTTAGATAAGCCGTTTACCCTGACTCAGACTAGAGCCTTAGATAAGCCCTTTACCCTGACTCAGACTAGAGCCTTAGATAAGCCGTTTACTCAGACTAGAGCCTTAGATAAGCCGTTTACTCAGACTAGAGCCTTAGATAAGCCCTTTACCCTGACTCAGACTAGAGTCTTAGATAAGCCGTTTACCCTGACTCAGACTAGAGCCTTAGATAAGCCGTTTACTCAGACTAGAGCCTTAGATAAGCCATTTACTCAGACTAGAGTCTTAGGTAAGCCGTTTACTCAGACTAGAGCCTTAGATAAGCCGTTTACTCAGACTAGAGCCTTAGATAAGCCCTTTACCCTGACTCAGACTAGAGCCTTAGATAAGCCGTTTACTCAGACTAGAGCCTTAGATAAGCCGTTTACTCAGACTAGAGTCTTAGATAAGCCGTTTACTCAGACTAGAGCCTTAGATAAGCCGTTTACTCAGACTAGAGCCTTAGATAAGCCGTTTACTCAGACTAGAGTCTTAGATAAGCCGTTTACCCTGACTCAGCCAAGAGCCTTAGATAAGCCATTTACTCAGACTAGAGCCTTAGATAAGCCGTTTACCCTGACTCAGACTAGAGCCGTAGATAAGCCCTTTACCCTGACTCAGACTAGAGCCTTAGATGAGCCCTTTACCCTGACTCAGACTAGAGCCTTAGATAAGCCGTTTACTCAGACTAGAGCCTTAGATAAGCCGTTTACTCAGACTAGAGCCTTAGATAAGCCGTTTACTCAGACTAGAGCCTTAGATAAGCCGTTTACTCAGACTAGAGCCGTAGATAAGCCGTTTACTCAGACTAGAGCCGTAGATAAGCCCTTTACCCTGACTCAGACTAGAGCCTTAGATAAGCCGTTTACTCAGACTAGAGCCTTAGATAAGCCGTTTACTCAGACTAGAGCCTTAGATAAGCCGTTTACTCAGACTAGAGCCGTAGATAAGCCCTTTACCCTGACTCAGACTAGAGCCTTAGATAAGCCGTTTACTCAGACTAGAGCCTTAGATAAGCCGTTTACTCAGACTAGAGCCGTAGATAAGCCCTTTACCCTGACTCAGACTAGAGCCTTAGATAAGCCCTTTACCCTGACTCAGACTAGAGCCGTAGATAAGCCCTTTACCCTGGCTCAGACTAGAGCCTTAGATAAGCCGTTTACTCAGGCTCAGACTAGAGCCTTAGATAAGCCGTTTACTCAGACTAGAGTCTTAGATAAGCCGTTTACCCTGACTCAGACTAGAGCCTTAGATAAGCCGTTTACTCAGACTAGAGCCTTAGATAAGCCGCTTACTCAGACTAGAGTCTTAGATAAGCTGTTTACCCTGACTCAGACTAGAGCCTTAGATAAGCCGTTTACTCAGACTAGAGCCTTAGATAAGCTCTTTACCCTGACTCAGACTAGAGCCTTAGATAAGCCCTTTACCCTGACTCAGACTAGAGCCTTAGATAAGCCCTTTACCCTGACTCAGACTAGAGCCTTAGATAAGCCGTTTACCCTGACTCAGACTAGAGCCTTAGATAAGCCGTTTACCCTGACTCAGACTAGAGCCTTAGATAAGCCCTTTACCCTGACTCAGACTAGAGCCTTAGATAAGCCCTTTACCCTGACTCAGACTAGAGCCGTAGATAAGCCCTTTACCCTGGCTCAGACTAGAGCCTTAGATAAGCCGTTTATTCAGACTAGAGCCTTAGATAAGCCGTTTACCCTGACTCAGACTAGAGTCTTAGATAAGCCGTTTACCCTGACTCAGACTAGAGCCTTAGATAAGCCGTTTACTCAGACTAGAGCCTTAGATAAGCCGTTTACTCAGACTAGAGTCTTAGATAAGCCGTTTACTCAGACTAGAGCCTTAGATAAGCCGTTTACTCAGAATAGAGTCTTAGATAAGCCGTTTACCCTGACTCAGACTAGAGCCTTAGATAAGCCGTTTACTCAGACTAGAGCCTTAGATAAGCCGTTTACTCAGACTAGAGCCTTAGATAAGCCGTTTACTCAGACTAGAGCCTTAGATAAGCCGTTTACTCAGACTAGAGCCTTAGATAAGCCGTTTACCCTGACTCAGACTAGAGCCTTAGATAAGCCCTTTACCCTGACTCAGACTAGAGCCTTAGATAAGCCGTTTACTCAGACTAGAGCCTTAGATAAGCCGTTTACTCAGACTAGAGCCTTAGATAAGCCCTTTACCCTGACTCAGACTAGAGTCTTAGATAAGCCGTTTACCCTGACTCAGACTAGAGCCTTAGATAAGCCGTTTACTCAGACTAGAGCCTTAGATAAGCCATTTACTCAGACTAGAGTCTTAGGTAAGCCGTTTACTCAGACTAGAGCCTTAGATAAGCCGTTTACTCAGACTAGAGCCTTAGATAAGCCCTTTACCCTGACTCAGACTAGAGCCTTAGATAAGCCGTTTACTCAGACTAGAGCCTTAGATAAGCCGTTTACTCAGACTAGAGTCTTAGATAAGCCGTTTACTCAGACTAGAGCCTTAGATAAGCCGTTTACTCAGACTAGAGCCTTAGATAAGCCGTTTACTCAGACTAGAGTCTTAGATAAGCCGTTTACCCTGACTCAGACTAGAGCCTTAGATAAGCCATTTACTCAGACTAGAGCCTTAGATAAGCCGTTTACCCTGACTCAGACTAGAGCCGTAGATAAGCCCTTTACCCTGACTCAGACTAGAGCCTTAGATGAGCCCTTTACCCTGACTCAGACTAGAGCCTTAGATAAGCCGTTTACTCAGACTAGAGCCTTAGATAAGCCGTTTACTCAGACTAGAGCCTTAGATAAGCCGTTTACTCAGACTAGAGCCTTAGATAAGCCGTTTACTCAGACTAGAGCCGTAGATAAGCCGTTTACTCAGACTAGAGCCGTAGATAAGCCCTTTACCCTGACTCAGACTAGAGCCTTAGATAAGCCGTTTACTCAGACTAGAGCCTTAGATAAGCCGTTTACTCAGACTAGAGCCTTAGATAAGCCGTTTACTCAGACTAGAGCCGTAGATAAGCCCTTTACCCTGACTCAGACTAGAGCCTTAGATAAGCCGTTTACTCAGACTAAAGCCTTAGATAAGCCGTTTACTCAGACTAGAGCCGTAGATAAGCCGTTTACTCAGACTAGAGCCGTAGATAAGCCCTTTACCCTGACTCAGACTAGAGCCTTAGATAAGCCGTTTACTCAGACTAGAGCCTTAGATAAGCCGTTTACTCAGACTAGAGCCTTAGATAAGCCGTTTACTCAGACTAGAGCCTTAGATAAGCCGTTTACTCAGACTAGAGCCTTAGATAAGCCGTTTACTCAGACTAGAGCCTTAGATAAGCCGTTTACTCAGACTAGAGCCTTAGATAAGCCGTTTACTCAGACTAGAGCCTTAGATAAGCCGTTTACTCAGACTAGAGCCGTAGATAAGCCGTTTACTCAGACTAGAGCCGTAGATAAGCCCTTTACCCTGACTCAGACTAGAGCCTTAGATAAGCCGTTTACTCAGACTAGAGCCTTAGATACGCCGTTTACTCAGACTAGAGCCTTAGATAAGCCGTTTACTCAGACTAGAGCCTTGGATAAGCCGTTTACTCAGACTAGAGCCTTGGATAAGCCGTTTACTCAGACTAGAGCCTTAGATAAGCCGTTTACTCAGACTAGAGCCTTAGATAAGCCGTTTACTCAGACTAGAGCCTTAGATAAGCCGTTTACTCAGACTAGAGCCGTAGATAAGCCGTTTACTCAGACTAGAGCCTTAGATAAGCCGTTTACTCAGACTAGAGCCTTAGATAAGCCGTTTACTCAGACTAGAGCCTTAGATAAGCCGTTTACTCAGACTAGAGCCGTAGATAAGCCGTTTACTCAGACTAGAGCCGTAGATAAGCCCTTTACCCTGACTCAGACTATTGCCTTAGATAAGCCGTTTACTCAGACTAGAGCCTTAGATAAGCCGTTTACCCTGACTCAGACTAGAGCCTTAGATAAGCCGTTTACTCAGACTAGAGCCTTAGATAAGCCGTTTACTCAGACTAGAGCCTTAGATAAGCCGTTTACTCAGACTAGAGCCTTAGATAAGCCGTTTACTCAGACTAGAGCCTTAGATAAGCCGTTGACTCAGACTATTGCCTTAGATAAGCCGTTTACTCAGACTAGAGCCGTAGATAAGCCGTTTACTCAGACTAGAGCCTTAGATAAGCCCTTTACCCTGACACAGACTAGAGCCTTAGATAAGCCGTTTACCCTGACTCAGACTAGAGCCTTAGATAAGCCGTTTACTCAGACTAGAGCCTTAGATAAGCCGTTTACTCAGACTAGAGCCTTAGATAAGCCGTTTACTCAGACTAGAGCCGTAGATAAGCCGTTTACTCAGACTAGAGCCGTAGATAAGCCCTTTACCCTGACTCAGACTAGAGCCTTAGATAAGCCGTTTACTCAGACTAGAGCCTTAGATAAGCCGTTTACTCAGACTAGAGCCTTAGATAAGCCGTTTACTCAGACTAGAGCCTTAGATAAGCCGTTTACTCAGACTAGAGCCTTAGATAAGCCGTTTACTCAGACTAGAGCCTTAGATAAGCCGTTTACTCAGACTAGAGCCTTAGATAAGCCGTTTACTCAGACTAGAGCCGTAGATAAGCCGTTTACTCAGACTAGAGCCGTAGATAAGCCCTTTACCCTGACTCAGACTAGAGCCTTAGATAAGCCGTTTACTCAGACTAGAGCCTTAGATAAGCCGTTTACTCAGACTAGAGCCGTAGATAAGCCGTTTACTCAGACTAGAGCCTTAGATAAGCCGTTTACTCAGACTAGAGCCTTAGATAAGCCGTTTACTCAGACTAGAGCCGTAGATAAGCCGTTTACTCAGACTAGAGCCGTAGATAAGCCCTTTACCCTGACTCAGACTATTGCCTTAGATAAGCCGTTTACTCAGACTAGAGCCTTAGATAAGCCGTTTACCCTGACTCAGACTAGAGCCTTAGATAAGCCGTTTACTCAGACTAGAGCCTTAGATAAGCCGTTTACTCAGACTAGAGCCTTAGATAAGCCGTTTACTCAGACTAGAGCCTTAGATAAGCCGTTTACTCAGACTAGAGCCTTAGATAAGCCGTTGACTCAGACTATTGCCTTAGATAAGCCGTTTACTCAGACTAGAGCCGTAGATAAGCCGTTTACTCAGACTAGAGCCTTAGATAAGCCCTTTACCCTGACACAGACTAGAGCCTTAGATAAGCCGTTTACCCTGACTCAGACTAGAGCCTTAGATAAGCCGTTTACTCAGACTAGAGCCTTAGATAAGCCCTTTACCCTGACTCAGACTAGAGCCTTAGATAAGCCCTTTACCCTGACTCAGACTAGAGCCTTAGATAAGCCCTTTACCCTGACTCAGACTAGAGCCTTAGATAAGCCGTTTACCCTGACTCAGACTAGAGCTGTAGATAAGCCCTTTACCCTGACTCAGACTAGAGCCTTAGATAAGCCGTTTACCCTGACTCAGACTAGAGCCTTAGATAAGCCGTTTACCCTGACTCAGACTAGAGCTGTAGATAAGCCGTTTATTCAGACTAGAGCCTTAGATAAGCCCTTTACCCTGGCTCAGACTAGAGCCGTAGATAAGCCGTTTACTCAGACTAGAGCCGTAGATAAGCCGTTTACTCAGACTAGAGCCGTAGATAAGCCGTTTACTCAGACTAGAGCCGTAGATAAGCCGTTTTAGAGCCTGTTCTTCCTTTTGCATGGCAAAGTAGCCAGAAGGTTGTTGCTTCGCAGCCCGCCGTGGACAAACGGTAGCAGTGAATAGGTCTCCATTATTGGGTTCACGCAGTGATTTTATTTAACAGATTTCATGCAGTGCTGCGTCATTTTCATATGCCTGGGGACGAGCAGAATGTTTTTTTATACTAAAACAGAGCGTGACAATGACGATTTCTACACAGGCTGTTGTTACAAAATGAGTGTAAACTTTTGAACAGTGCTGAAGTTGACTCAACTGTAAACACGGAGGACAACTGAACCCGCTGAAGTATCTCGTCATCATTGAATTCGAGAAAAAGCCATTTTGTTTTCAAATCCAAAGTCAAATGAAATTGGATTGGTCACATACACAATGGTTAACAGATGTTATTGGTCACATACACAATGGTTAGCAGATGTTATTGGTCACATACACAATGGTTAGCAGATGTTATTGGTCACTTACACAATGGTTAGCAGATGTTATTGGTCACATACACAATGGTTAACAGATGTTATTGGTCACATACACAATGGTTAGCAGATGTTATTGGTCACATACACATGGTTAGCAGATGTTATTGGTCACATACACAATGGTTAACAGATGTTATTGGTCACATACACAATGGTTAACAGATGTTATTGGTCACATACACAATGGTTAGCAGATGTTATTGGTCACATACACAATGGTTAGCAGATGTTATTGGTCACTTACACAATGGTTAGCAGATGTTATTGGTCACATACACAATGGTTAGCAGATGTTATTGGTCACATACACAATGGTTAGCAGATGTTATTGGTCACTTACACAATGGTTAGCAGATGTTATTGGTCACATACACAATGGTTAGCAGATGTTATTGGTCACATACACAATGGTTAGCAGATGTTATTGGTCACATACACAATGGTTAGCAGATGTTATTGGTCACATACACAATGGTTAGCAGATGTTATTGGTCACATACACAATGGTTAACAGATGTTATTGGTCACATACACAATGGTTAGCAGATTTTATTGGTCACATACACATGGTTAGCAGATGTTATTGGTCACATACACAATGGTTAGCAGATGTTATTGGTCACATACACAATGGTTAGCAGATGTTATTGGTCACATACACATGGTTAGCAGATGTTATTGGTCACATACACATGGTTAGCAGATGTTATTGGTCACATACACATGGTTATCAGATGTTATTGGTCACATACACAATGGTTAACAGATGTTAATGCGAGTGTAGCGAAATGCTCGTGCTTCTAGTTCCCGACAGTGCAGTAATATCTAACAATTCCACAACAACTACCTAATACACACACATCTAAAGGGGTGAATGAGAATATGTACATGTACAGTGGGGCAAATAAAGTATTTAGTCAGCCACCAATTATGCAAGTTCTCCCACTTAAAAAGATGAGAGGCCTGTAATTTACATCACTATGACAGACAAAATGAGGGAAAAAAAATCCAGAAAATCACATTGTAGGATTTTTAATGAATTTATTTGCAAATTATGGTGGAAAATAAATATATGTAAATTACAGGCCTCTCTCATCTGTTTAAGTGGGAGAACTTGCACAATTGGTGGCTGACTAAATACTTTTTTGCCCCACTGTAAGTATATGGATGAGCCATGACCGAGCGGCAAGATGCAGTAGATGGTATAGAGTACAGTATATACATATGAGATGAGTAATGTAGGGAATGATAACATTATATTAAGTGGCATTGTTTGAAGTGACTAGTGATCCATTTATTAAAGTGGCCAATGATTTGAGTCTGTATGTTGGCAGCAGCCTCTCTGAGTTAGCGATGGCTGTTTAACAGTCTGATGGCCTTGTGATAGAAGCTGTTTTTCAGTCTCTCGGTCCCAGCTTTGATGCACCTGTACTGACCTCGCCTTCTAGATGGTATTGGGGTGAACAGGCCGTGGCTCGGGTGGTTGGTGTCCTTGATGATCTTTATGGCCTTCCTGTGACATCGGGTGCTGTAGGTGTCCTGGAGGGCAGGTAGTTTGCCTCCGGTGATGCCTTGTACAGACCGCACCACCCTCTGGAGAGCCTTGTGGTTGAGGGTGGTGCAGTTGCAGTATCAGGCGGTGATACAGCCTGACAGAATGCTCTCGATTTTGCGTCTGTAAAAGTTTGTGAGGGTTTTAGGTGACAAGCAACATTTCTTCAGCCTCCTGAGGTTGAAGAGGCGCTATTGCGCCGTCTTCACCACACTGTCTGTGTGGGTGGACCATTTCAGTTTGTATGTGAGGTGCACGCAGAGGAACTTACAACTTTCCATCTTCTCCACTACTGTCCCATCGATGTGGATAGGGGGGTGTTCCCTCTGCTGTTTCCTGAAGTCCACGATAATTTCCTTTGTTTTGTTGACATTGAGTGAGAGGTTGTTTTCCTGACACCACACTCCGTGTGCCCTGACCAACTCCCTGTAGGCTGTCTCGTCGTTGTTGGGAATAAATCCCACTACTGTTGTGTCATCTGCAAACTTAATGATTGAGCTGGAGGCGTGCATGGCCACGCAGTCATGGGTGAACAGGGAGTACAGGAGGGGACTGAGCACGCACCCCTGAGGGGCCCAGTGTTGAGGATCAGCATGGAGGATGCGTTGTTACCTACCCTTACCACCTGGGGGTGGCCCGTCAGGAAGTCCAGGATCCAGTTGCAGAGGGAGGTGTATAGTCCCAGGGTCCTTAGCTTAGTGATGAGCTTTGAGGGCACTATGGTGTTGAACACTGAGCTGTAGTCAATGAACAGCATTCTCACATAAGTGTTCCTTTTGTCCAGGTGGGAAAGGGTAGTGTGGAGTGCAATAGAGATTGCGTCATCTGTGGATCTGTTTGGGCGGTATGCAAATTGGAGTGGGTCTAGGGTTTCTGGGATAATGGTGTTGATGTGAGCCATGACCAGCCTTTCAAAGCACTTCATGGCTACAGACATGAGTGCTACAGGTCTGTAGTCATTTAGGCAGGTTGCTTTTGTGTTCTTGGGCACATGGATTATGGTGTTCTGCTTGAAACATGTAGGTATTACAGACTCAGTCAGGGACTGTTTGAGAATTATTATTATTATTATTATTATTAATTACAGACTGGTTCTCAGATCGGTTAATTACAGACTGGTCCTCAGATCGGTTAATTACAGACTGGTTCTCAGATCGGTTAATTACAGACTGGTCCTCAGATCGGTTAATTACAGACTGGTACTCAGATCGGTTAATTACAGACTGGTCCTCAGATCGGTTAATTACAGACTGGTACCCAGATCGGTTAATTACAGACTGGTCCTCAGATCGGTTAATTACAGACTGGTCCTCAGATCGGTTAATTACAGACTGGTACTCAGATTATTAATTACAGACTGGTTCTCAGATCGGTTAATTACAGACTGGTCCTCAGATCGGTTAATTACAGACTGGTACTCAGATCGGTTAATTACAGACTGGTTCTCAGATCGGTTAATTACAGACTGGTACTCAGATTATTACTTACAGACTGGTCCTCAGATTGTTAATTACAGGCTGGTACTCAGATCGGTTAATTACAGACTGGTCCTCAGATCGGTTAATTACAGACTGGTCGGATGTGTTAATTACAGACTGGTCCTCAGATGTGTTAATTACAGACTGGTCGGATGTGTTAATTACAGCAGATCTGTCAAGCAGCATGGTTAGAGCGCTAAAGGGTTCTCCCCTGGGTTTTTAACAAGTTGTTGCTGCAGAGTCTTTTTAACATAGTGGCGTAACCAGTCCACAAGGTGGCGGAGCGTATCTTTTACATTCTTTGAGGATGTGAAAACTCTAAAGGCTACAACGGACCTGCTCTGCTCACACACACAGGCTGGGGCTGAGCACGCACCCCTGAGGGGCCCCAGTGTTGAGGATCAGCGTGGAAGATGTGTTGCTACCTACCCTTACCACCAGGGGGCGGCCCGTCAGGAAGTCCAGGATCCAGTTGCAGAGGGAGGTGTTTAATCCCAGGGTCCTTAGCTTAGTGATGAGCTTTGAGGGCACTATGGTGTTGAACACTGCTGTAGTCAATGAACAGCATTCACACATAGGTGTTCCTTTTGTCCAGGTGGGAAAGGGCAGTGTGGAGCGCAATAGAGATTGCGTCATCTGTGGATCTGTTGGGGTGGTATGCAAATTGGAGTGGGTCTAGGATTTCTGGGATAATGGTGTTGATGTGAGCCATTACCAACCTTTCAAAGCACTTCATGGCTACAGACGTGAGTGCTACGGGTCTGTAGTCATTTAGACAGGTTGCTTTTGTGTTCTTGGGCATGGGGATTATGGTGTTCTGCTTGAAACATGTAGGTATTACAGACTCAGACTCTGAAAATGTCAGTGAAGACACTTGCCAATTGGTCAGCACATGCTCGGAGTACACGTCCTGGTAATCCGTCTGGCCCTGTGGCCCTGTGAATATTGACCTGTTTAAAGGTCTTACTCACACCGGCTGGTACTCAGATTATTAATTACAGACTGGTACTCAGATCTATTAATTACAGACTGGTACTCAGACCTATTAATTACAGACTGGTACTCAGAATATTAATTACAGACTGGTACTCAGATTATTAATTACAGACTGGTACTCAGATCTATTAATTACAGACTGGTACTCAGATCTATTAATTACAGACTGGTACTCAGATCTATTACTTACAGACTGGTACTCAGATCTATTAATTACAGACTGGTACTTAGATTATTACTTACAGACTGGTACTCAGATCTATTAATTACAGACAGGTACTCAGATTATTACTTACAGACTGGTACTCAGATCTATTAATTACAGACAGGTACTCAGATCTATTAATTACAGACAGGTACTCAGATTATTACTTACAGACTGGTACTCAGATCTATTAATTACAGACAGGTACTCAGATCTATTAATTACAGACTGGTACTCAGATTATTAATTACAGGCTGGTCCTCAGATTAATTACAGACTGGTTCTCAGATCGGTTAATTACAGGCAACAAGTCACAAATCTTGCTGCTGTGATGTCACACTGTGGTATTTCACCCAGTAGATATGGGAGTTTATCAAAATGGGGTTTGTTTTTGAATTCTGTGTGGATCTGTGTAATCTGAGGGGAATATGTCTCTCTAATATGGTCATACATTGGGCAGGAGGTTAGGAAGTGCAGCTCAGTTTCCACCTCATTTTGTGGGCAGTGAGCACATAGCCTGTCTTCTCTTGAGAGCCATGTCTGCCTACGGCGGCCTTTCTCAATAGCAAGGCTATGCTCGCTGAGTCTGTACATAGTCAAAGCTTTCCTTAATTTTGGGTCAGTCACAGTGGTCAGGTATTCTGCCACTGTGTACTCTCTGTGTAGGGCCAAATAACCTTCTCCCTCTCTCTCTTTCTTTCTTTCTTTACGGGTTATTAAATACCCAATTGACTTTTTTTTTTTTTTTTGTGAACCAAACGTGCTTATTCTCTAGAGAGAATTCAAGTCAAGAACAATGTGGGACGCTGGGCCCGAAGGGAGTTGTAGTTTTAATTTTTAGCAAATATTCACCGTAGTTCATGGCAGAAACTACAATGACCATAATCCATTTTTTTCTGGCTTTGAGAGGTTTCACTTGCCGAAATCTGTCCAAAAATAAGCCCAATGAGTTTCTATGTTCTTAAGTTTGTCTCTTGACTTCCTGCCGTTGTGTCGGCGACTCACAAAGATACGCTTGTACACCTGGTACATTAGATCAGATACACTCAGATGCCGTGAGAGTGGAATGTACACCTGGTACATTAGATCAGATACACTCAGACGCCGTGAGAGTGGTATGTACACCTGGTACATTAGATCAGATACACTCAGACGCCGTGAGAGTGGAATGTACACCTGGTACATTAGATCAGATACACTCAGACGCCGTGAGAGTGGTATGTACACCTGGTACATTAGATCAGATACACTCAGACGCCGTGAGAGTGGAATGTACACCTGGTACATTAGATCAGATACACTCAGACGCCGTGAGAGTGGAATGTACACCTGGTACATTAGATCAGATACACTCAGACACCGTGAGAGTGGAATGTACACCTGGTACATTAGATCAGATACACTCAGACGCCGTGAGAGTGGAATGTACACAACACAACAACGAGAGGTACAGATACACTTCCTGAATGTTTAAATATTATATATATATATATATATATATATATAAATATGATGACTGAAGACAGTACAGTATGAGGAGAACAGAGATAATATTGTCTGACTGACTAGATAAATAGGATGACTGAACACAGTACAGTATGAGGAGAACAGAGATAATATTGTCTGACTGACTAGATAAATAAGATGACTGAACACAGTACAGTATGAGGAGAACAGAGATAATATTGTCTGACTGACTAGATAAATATGATGACTGAAGACAGTACAGTATGAGGAGAACAGAGATAATATTGTCTGACTGACTAGATAAATAAGATGACTGAAGACAGTACAGTATGAGGAGAACAGAGATAATATTGTCTGACTGACTAGATAAATATGATGACTGAAGACAGTACAGTATGAGGAGAACAGAGATAATATTGTCTGACTGACTGACTAGATAAATATGACTGAACACAGTACAGTATGAGGAGAACAGAGATAATATTGTCTGGCTGACTAGATAAATAAGATGACTGAAGACAGTACAGTATGAGGAGAACAGAGATAATATTGTCTGACTGACTGACTAGATAAATATGACTGAACACAGTACAGTATGAGGAGAACAGAGATAATATTGTCTGGCTGACTAGATAAATAAGATGACTGAACACAGTACAGTATGAGGAGAACAGAGATAATATTGTCTGACTGACTGCTACTGTCTGAACAGAGATAATATTGTCTGGCTGACTAGATAAATAAGATGACTGAACACAGTACAGTATGAGGAGAACAGAGATAATATTGTCTGACTGACTAGATAAATAGGATGACTGAAGACAGTACAGTATGAGGAGAACAGAGATAATATTGTCTGACTGACTAGATAAATATGATGACTGAAGACAGTACAGTATGAGGAGAACAGAGATAATATTGTCTGACTGACTGACTAGATAAATATGACTGAACACAGTACAGTATGAGGAGAACAGAGATAATATTGTCTGACTGACTGCTACTGTCTGAACAGAGATAATATTGTCTGGCTGACTAGATAAATAAGATGACTGAACACAGTACAGTATGAGGAGAACAGAGATAATATTGTCTGACTGACTAGATAAATAAGATGACTGAACACAGTACAGTATGAGGAGAACAGAGATAATATTGTCTGGCTGACTAGATAAATAGGATGACTGAACACAGTACAGTATGAGGAGAACAGAGATAATATTGTCTGACTGACTGACTAGATAAATATGATGACTGAACACAGTACAGTATGAGCAGAACAGAGATAATATTGTCTGACTGACTAGATAAATATGATGACTGAACACAGTACAGTATGAGGAGAACAGAGATAATATTGTCTGGCTGACTAGATAAATAAAATGACTGAACACAGTACAGTATGAGGAGAACAGAGATAATATTGTCTGACTGACTGACTAGATAAATATGATGACTGAGTACAGTATGAGGAGAACAGAGATAATATTGTCTGACTGACTGACTAGATAAATATGATGACTGAACACAGTACAGTATGAGGAGAACAGAGATAATATTGTCTGACTGACTAGATAAATAGTATGACTGAACACAGTACAGTATGAGGAGAACAGAGATAATATTGTCTGACTGACTGCTACTGTCTGAACAGAGATAATATTGTCTGGCTGACTAGATAAATAAGATGACTGAACACAGTACAGTATGAGGAGAACAGAGATAATATTGTCTGACTGACTGACTAGATAAATATGATGACTGAACACAGTACAGTATGAGGAGAACAGAGATAATATTGTCTGACTGACTAGATAAATATGATGACTAAAGACAGTACAGTATGAGGAGAACAGAGATAATATTGTCTGGTTGACTGACTGACTGCTACTGTCTGAACAGAGATAATATTGTCTGGTTGACTGACTGACTGCTACTGTCTGAACAGAGATAATATTGTCTGGTTGACTGACTGACTGCTACTGTCTGAACAGAGATAATATTGTCTGGTTGACTGACTGACTGCTACTGTCTGAACAGAGATAATATTGTCTGGTTGACTGACTGACTGCTACTGTCTGAACAGAGATAATATTGTCTGGTTGACTGACTGACTGCTACTGTCTGAACAGAGATAATATTGTCTGTACAGAGATAATATTGTCTGGACAGAGATAATATTGTCTGGACAGAGATAATATTGTCTGGACAGAGATAATATTGTCTGGACAGAGATAAGATAACTTTTTAAAGGAATGAAAATGAATAAAGTCATCAAATGAAAATATGAAAATAAAAAAAGTAATCTTGTAATATTTCGTAGTAATTTCCTGTTGTTCTAGTGATGTCTACCCAGTGTAGACTTGACAGAGACGATGGAATACAGTCAATTGAATGTTCACCATTTTTAGGCTTTTTGGGGATTTTTTCCATTAAAAAAACCCCCCTCAAAAAATCAATGTAACCTCATTCTTTCATAATATATTTTCCTTCCGTTGTTGAATGTCTGTTGTAGCCCGCAGGCTAATGTAGGCCTATCCGGTGAGATATTAGATACACACACACCGTCTGCCTCCTCAGCCTGTTGTTAATGTGCACCCAGAGACCCAATCCCAGTCCTAGTAGTTAGCCATGTGAATGTACCTGTATTGATCCAATCAGAACAGGGCTGGAGGGCTCTAAATGGATCACTGGATCATTACAATGATTTAGTCCCAGACAGACAGGCCTGAGGCTGGGGGGAGAGGCCATGAAGGCTTTAGGCAATGGTCCTTAGTCCCAGACAGACAGGCCTGAGGCTGGGGGGAGAGGCCATGAAGGCTTTAGGTAATGATTTAGTCCCAGACAGACAGGCCTGAGGCTGGGGGGTAGAGGCCATAATGGCCCTTAGTCCCAGACAGACAGGCCTGAGGCTGGGGGGAGAGACCATAAAGGCTTTAGGCAATGATTCAGTCCCAGACAGACAGGCCTGAGGCTGGGGGGAGAGACCATAAATGCTTTAGGCAATGATTCAGTCCCAGACAGAAAAGGCCTGAGGCCACACTTAAACAGTGTGCATGTTTGAGATACTAGACTGTGCAGAATCAGTACATCTGATAATCAACTTGCATCCCAAATGACTAGTCATTATTTAATACACATTACACACTATCTCGCTATTGATTACCAGAAAGGGTTGACCACTAGAGAGGGTTGACCATTAGAGAGGGTTGACCATTAGAGAGGGTTGACCACTAGAGAGGGTTGACCACTAGAGAGGGTTGACCGCACGAGAGGGTTGACCGCACGAGAGGGTTGACCACCCGAGAGGGTTGACCGCCAGAGAGGGTTGACCACTAGAGAGGGTTGACCGCCCGAGAGGGTTAACCACTAGAGAGGATTGACCACTAGAGAGGGTTGACCGCCGGACAGGGTTGACCACTAGAGAGGATTGACCACTAGAGAGGGTTGACCACTAGAGAGGGTTGACCGCCAGAGAGGGTTGACCAGCCAGAGAGGGTTGACCGCCAGAGAGGGTTGACCACTTGAGAGGGTTGACTACCAGAGAGGGTTGACTACCAGACAGACCTTTAGAAAAGGTTGACTACCAGAAAGGGTTGACTGCCAGCCAGACCTTTAGAAGGGGTTGACTGCCAGCCAGACCTTTAGAAGGGGTTCACTGCCAGCCAGACCTTTAGAAGGGGTTGACTGCCAGCCAGACCTTTAGAAGGGGTTGACTGCCAGCCAGACCTTTAGAAGGGGTTGACTGCCAGCCAGACCTTTAGAAGGGGTTGACTACCAGCCAGACATTTAGAAAGGGTTGACTGCCAGAGAGGGTTGACTACCAGCCAGACCTTTAGAAAGGGTTGACTGCCAGCCAGACCTTTAGAAAGGGTTGACTGCCAGCCAGACCTTTAGAAAGGGTTGACTGCCAGCCAGACCTTTAGAAAGGGTTGACTGCCAGCCAGACCTTTAGAAGGGCTTGACTACCAGCCAGACCTTTAGAAAGGGTTGACCTTTAGAAAGGGTTGACTACCAGCCAGACCTTTAGAAAGGGTTGACTACAGCCAGATCTTTAGAAAGGGTTGACTGCCAGCCAGACCTTTAGAAAGGGTTGACTGCCAGCCAGACCTTTAGAAAGGGTTGACTGCCAGCCAGCCATTTAGAAAGGGTTGACTACCAGAAAGGGTTGACTGCCAGATAGACATTTAGAAAGGGTTGACTATCAGTCAGACCTTTAGAAAGGGTTGACTGACAGCCAGACCTTTAGAAAGGGTTGACTGACAGCCAGACCTTTAGAAAGGGTTTGACTGACAGCCAGACCTTTAGAAAGGGTTGACTGACAGCCAGACCTTTATAAAGGGTTGACTGACAGCCAGACCTTTATAAAGGGTTGACTGACAGCCAGACATTTAGAAAGGGTTGACTGCCAGCCAGACATTTAGAAAGGGTTGACCTTTAGAAAGGGTTGACTACCAGCCAGACCTTTAGAAAGGGTTGACCACTAGAGAGGGTTGACAGCCAGAAAGGGTTGACTGCCAGCCAGACATTTACAAAGGGTTGACCTTTAGAAAGGGTTGACTACCAGCCAGACCTTTAGAAAGGGTTGACTACAGCCAGACCTTTAGAAAGGGTTGACTGCCAGCCAGACCTTTAGAAGGGGTTGACTGCCAGCCAGACCTTTATAAGGGGTTGACTGCCAGCCAGACCTTTATAAGGGGTTGACTGCCGGCCAGACCTTTAGAAAGGGTTGACTACCAGAAAGGGTTGACTGCCAGATAGACATTTAGAAAGGGTTGACTATCAGTCAGACCTTTAGAAAGGGTTGACTGACAGCCAGACCTTTAGAAGGGGTTGACTGCCAGGCAGACATTTATAAAGGGTTGACTGCCAGACAGACATTTAGAAAGGGTTGACTACCAGCCAGACCTTTAGACAGGGTTGACTACCAGCCAGACCTTTAGAAAGGGTTGACTGCCAGACAGACGTTTAGAAAGGGTTGACTGCCAGACAGACATTTAGACAGGGTTGACTACCAGCCAGACCTTTAGAAAGGGTTGACTGCCAGACAGACATTTAGAAAGGGTTGACTGCCAGCCAGACCTTTAGAAAGGATTGACTGCCAGACCTTTAGACAGGGTTGACTACCATCCAGACCTTTAGACAGGGTTGACTACAAGCCAGACCTTTAGAAAGGGTTGACTGCCAGACAGACCTTTCGAAAGGGTTGACTGCCAGACAGACATTTAGAAAGGTTTGACTGACAGCCAGACCTTTAGAAAGGGTTGACTGACAGCCAGACCTTTAGAAAGGGTTGACTGCCAGACAGACGTTTAGAAAGGGTTGACTGCCAGACAGACGTTTAGAAAGGGTTGACTGCCAGACAGACGTTTAGAAAGGGTTGACTGCCAGACAGACATTTAGAAAGGGTTGACTGCCAGCCAGACCTTTAGAAAGGGTGACTGCCAGACCTTTAGACAGGGTTGACTACCAGCCAGACCTTTAGAAAGGGTTGACTACCAGCCAGACCTTTAGAAAGGGTTGACTGACAGCCAGACCTTTAGAAAGGGTTGACTGACAGCCAGACCTTTAGAAAGGGTTGACTGACAGCCAGACCTTTAGAAGGGGTTGACTGCCAGCCAGACCTTTAGAAAGTGGTGACTACCAGAAAGGGTTGACTACCAGCCAGACCTTTAGAAAGGGTTGAGTGCCAGACAGACATTTAGAAAGGGTTGACTGCCAGACCTTTGGAAAGGGTTGACAGCCAGACCTTTAGACAGGGTTGACTACCAGCCAGACCTTTAGAAAGGGTTGACTGCCAGCCAGACCTTTAGAGAGGGTTGACTACCAGCCAGACCTTTAGAAAGGGTTGACTGCCAGACAGACCTTTAGACAGGGTTCACTACCAGCCAGACCTTTAGAAAGGGTTGACTGCCAGACCTTTAGAAAGGGTTGACTACCAGCCAGACCTTTAGAAAGGGTTGACTGCCAGCCAGACCTTTAGAAAGGGTTGACTGCCAGCCAGACCTTTAGAAAGGGATGACTACCAGCCAGACCTTTAGAAAGGGTTGACTGCCAGCCAGACCTTTAGAAAGGGTTGACTGCCAGACCTTTAGACAGGGTTGACTGCCTGCCAGACCTTTAGACAGGGTTGACTACCTGCCAGACCTTTAGACAGGGTTGACTACCAGCCAGACCTTTAGACAGGGTTGACTGCCAGCCAGACCTTTAGATAGGCCATAAAGGTCTGGCTGGCATTCAACCCTATCTCCAGACCCAGTTTGCAGTCTGAAATACCCTAATGTGTAATGATGTTCTGTGTCATTTGGTCAAACTATAAATGTAAGTAGTGTGGTTAGTCAGTTAACAGACAGTTGACAAGGTAGATTAAACAGTCAGGATGAGAGGAAGGAGTTCACCACTTGGAGTGAAAGAGGCACACACCACCTGCCTCCTCGTTTTCCCTCTTGTCTACAGTGGAGAGGAGAGGAGAGGAGAGGAGTGGAGTGGAGAGGAGAGGACTCACTCATCATTTAGTCAGTCCAGCTGTTCTCACTGCTCCTCCATCCACCCCCTCTCCTCTCTCCCCTCCCTCTCCCTCTCTCTCTCTCTCTCCCCCCTCTCTCTCCTCTCTCCCCTCTCTCTCTCTCTCCCCTCTCTCTCCTCTCTCCCCTCTCTCTCTCTCCCTCTCCCCTCCTCTTTCTCTCTCTCTCTCTTTCTCTCCCCTCCTCTCCCTCTCTCTCTCTCCCGCCCCTCTCTTTCTTTCTCTCTCTCCCGCCCCTCTCTTTCTTTCTCTCTCTCTCGCCCCTCTCTTTCTTTCTCTCTCTCTCTCTCTCGCCCCTCTCCCTCCTCTCCCCCCTCTCTCTCCTCTCTCCCCTCTCTCTCTCTCTCCCCTCTCTCTCCTCTCTACCCTCTCTCTCTCTCCCTCTCCCCTCCTCTTTCTCTCTCTCTCTCTCCCTCTCCCCTCCTCTTTCTCTCTCTCTCTCTCTCTCCCCTCCTCTCCCTCTCTCTCTCTCCCGCCCCTCTCTTTCTTTCTCTCTCTCTCTCTCGCCCCCTCTCTTTCTTTCTCTCTCTCTCTCCCGCCCCTCTCTTTCTTTCTCTCTCTCTCTCTCCCGCCCCTCTCTCTCTCGCTGCCCCTCTTTCTGTGTGTAATGTTTTAAATATCTCTCATGTCAATATCATGCAGTTTAGAGAGGATGTTGAGTCAAGCACTACCGCCCACAGCAGTAATTGTCCATAATCGCTGTAAACATCAGCGTACCGACAGGGTACGAACAAAGTCATTCTACCTATGTACTTTTACAGCTTTCTAAATTGGAATTTCGTCCTCTTTTTTTGTTTTGTTTTTCAGACCGAGATCGCCAAGCGGCTCAACGCGATTCTAGCTCAAATTATGCCTTTCCTGTCACAAGAGGTGAGTGTTTTTTTTTTTGAAATGGCCTTTTTTTGGGGGGTTTCTCGTGTCACACTGTGGAGTGTCTGAAGTTAGAGGTGACCACGTAGAGCTGGTCATTGTGCATATTTAGTCAGGCTGGCACTGTCGTACTGGCTGAACAAGGTTCGATGCTTTTGAATAATTGTGTTTTCTCCCTAATTCAAGTTTATCTCCTTGTGTGAATAAAATGGTCTTGTTTTTAAAATCTTTATTTTTTATTTTTTATTGTTCAAAACACAATCTATCTTTGTCATCTAGAATGTGATTGTAAAGTGTGTTGTTGTGATTGTAAAGTGTGTTATTGTGATTGTAAAGTGTGTTGTGAATGTAAAGTGTGTTGTTGTGAATGTAAAGTGTGTTGTTGTGAATGTAAAGTGTGTTGTTGTGAATGTAAAGTGTGTTGTTGTGAATGTAAAGTGTGTTGTTGTGAATGTAAAGTGTGTTGTTGTGAATGTAAAGTGTGTTGTTGTGAATGTAAAGTGTGTTGTTGTGAATGTAAAGTGTGTTGTTGTGATTGTAAAGTGTGTTAATGTAACGTGTGTTGTTGTGAATGTAATTGTGGTATTGTGATTGTAAAGTGTATTATTGTGATTGTAAAGTGTGTTAATGTAACGTGTGTTGTTGTGAATGTAAAGTGTGTTGTTGTGATTGTAAAGTGTGTAGTTGTGATTGTAAAGTGTGTTATTGTGATTGTAGAGTGTGTTGTTGTGATTGTAAAGTGTGTTGTTGTGATTGTGAAGTGTTGTTGTGATTGTGAAGTGTGTTGTTGTGAATGTGAAGTGTGTTGTTGTGAATGTGAAGTGTGTTGTTGTGAATGTAAAGTGTGTTTTTGTGAATGTAAAGTGCGTTAATGTGAATGTAAAGTGTGTTAATGTGAATGTAAAGTGTGTTAATGTGAATGTAAAGTGTGTTGTTGTGAATGTAAAGTGTGTTGTTGTGAATGTAAAGTGTGTTATTGATTGTAAAGTGTGTTATTGTGATTGTAAAGTGTGTTAATGTAACGTGTGTTGTTGTGAATGTAAAGTGTGTTATTGTGATTGTAAAGTGTATTATTGTGATTGTAAAGTGTGTTAATGTAACGTGTGTTGTTGTGAATGTAAAGTGTGTTGTTGTGATTGTAAAGTGTGTTGTTGTGATTGTAAAGTGTGTTGTTG
Source organism: Oncorhynchus kisutch (assembly GCF_002021735.2). Taxonomy (NCBI): domain Eukaryota; kingdom Metazoa; phylum Chordata; class Actinopteri; order Salmoniformes; family Salmonidae; genus Oncorhynchus; species Oncorhynchus kisutch. The sequence goes on along the minus strand of NC_034183.2, from coordinate 3,784,400 downwards.
TGATTGTAAAGTGTGTTGTTGTGAATGTGAAGTGTGTTGTTGTGAATGTAAAGTGTGTTTTTCTGAATGTAAAGTGTGTTTTTGTGAATGTAAAGTGCGTTGTTGTGATTGTGAAGTGCGTTGTTGTGAATGTAAAGTGTGTTATTGTGATTGTAAAGTGTGTTATTGTGATTGTAAAGTGTGTTGTTGTGATTGTAAAGTGTGTTTTTGTGAATGTAAAGTGCGTTAATGTGAATGTAAAGTGTGTTAATGTGAATGTAAAGTGTGTTAATGTGAATGTAAAGTGTGTTGTTGTGAATGTAAAGTGTGTTATTGATTGTAAAGTGTGTTATTGTGATTGTAAAGTGTGTTAATGTAACGTGTGTTGTTGTGAATGTAAAGTGTGTTATTGTGATTGTAAAGTGTATTATTGTGATTGTAAAGTGTGTTAATGTAACGTGTGTTGTTGTGAATGTAAAGTGTGTTGTGATTGTAAAGTGTGTTGTGATTGTAAAGTGTGTTGTTGTGATTGTAAAGTGTGTTGTTGTGATTGTAAAGTGTGTTGTTGTGATTGTAAAGTGTGTTGTTGTGATTGTAAAGTGTGTTGTTGTGATTGTAAAGTGTGTTGTTGTGAATGTGAAGTGTGTTGTTGTGAATGTAAAGTGTGTTATTGTGATTGTAAAGTGTGTTATTGTGTGTGGGGAAGATGAGACCCATGATCGGTCAACTCTGTTGTTTACAACTGTAGGGTTGTAAAATTCTCAGATGGGAGTAAGAATGACCTTTTCTGGAAAAAGCAGGGAATTTCACAACCCTAGAGCTGTCTATATAAATGAAGTGTCCTAACCGTTCCCTCTGTTTCTCCCCCCCCCCCCCCTATAGCACCAACAGCAGGTAGCCCAGGCAGTAGACCGAGCTAAACAGGTCACCATGACTGAGCTCAATGCCACCATCGGGGTACGTGGGCTTCCTCTCACCGTGTGTAAACCTTCTTCTTTTAAATTATTATAATTATAATTATTATTTTAAATCTTCATTTAATAAACATCAACTAGGCCAAGGACAAATCTGCATTAACGTGACTACTGTACTGACTACCCATTTCTAACAGTCTAGTCTAAAACTGTGTTCAGCTGCTGGCCTGACAACAGTTTTACCGATTAGCTGACACAATGAATTACACATGATCACAGAGTAATATTAATCACACATTTAGTAATATATAATATTAATCACAGTGTGTAGCAGTACCTGTTAGTGTGTGTTGCAGTACCTGTTAGTGTGTGGGCAGTACCTGTTAGTGTGTGGGCAGTACCTGTTAGTGTGTGGGCAGTACCTGTTAGTGTGTAGCAGTACCTGTTAGTGTGTGGGCAGTACCTGTTAGTGTGTGGCAGTACCTGTTAGTGTGTGGGCAGTACCTGTTAGTGTGTGGGCAGTACCTGTTAGTGTGTGGGCAGTACCTGTTAGTGTGTGGGCAGTACCTGTTAGTGTGTGGGCAGTACCTGTTAGTGTGTGGGCAGTACCTGTTAGTGTGTGGGCAGTACCTGTTAGTGTGTGGGCAGTACCTGTTAGTGTGTGGGCAGTACCTGTTAGTGTGTGGGCAGTACCTGTTAGTGTGTGGGCAGTACCTGTTAGTGTGTGGGCAGTACCTGTTAGTGTGTGGGCAGTACCTGTTAGTGTGTGGGCAGTACCTGTTAGTGTGTGGGCAGTACCTGTTAGTGTGTGGGCAGTACCTGTTAGTGTGTGGGCAGTACCTGTTAGTGTGTGGGCAGTACCTGTTAGTGTGTGGGCAGTACCTGTTAGTGTGTGGGCAGTACCTGTTAGTGTGTGGGCAGTACCTGTTAGTGTGTGGGCAGTACCTGTTAGTGTGTGGGCAGTACCTGTTAGTGTGTGGGCAGTACCTGTTAGTGTGTGGGCAGTACCTGTTAGTGTGTGGGCAGTACCTGTTAGTGTGTAGCAGTACCTGTTAGTGTGTAGCAGTACCTGTTAGTGTGTGGGCAGTACCTGTTAGTGTGTGGGCAGTACCTGTTAGTGTGTGGGCAGTACCTGTTAGTGTGTGGGCAGTACCTGTTAGTGTGTGGTCATATAGTCAGCTCCCCCCTCTATAGTCATATAGTCAGCCCCCCCTCTATAGTCATATAGTCAGCTCCCCCTCTATAGTCAGCTCCCCCTCTATAGTCATATAGTCAGCCCCCCTCTATAGTCATATAGTTCGCCCCCCCTCTATAGTCATATAGTCAGCCCCCCCCTCTATAGTCATATAGTCAGCCCCCCCCTCTATAGTCAGCTCCCCCTCTATAGTCAGCCCCCCTCTATAGTCATATAGTCAGCTCCCCCTCTATAGTCATATAGTCAGCTCTCCCTCTAGTCATATAGTCAGCTCCCCCTCTATAGTCATATAGTCAGCTCCCCCTCTATAGTCATATAGTCAGCTCCCCCTCTATAGTCATATAGTCAGCTCCCCCTCTATAGTCAGCTCCCCTTCTATAGTCATATAGTCAGCTCCCCCTCTATAGTTATATAGTCCGCTCCTCCTCTATAGTTATATAGTCAGCTCCCCCTCTATAGTCATATAGTCAGCTCTCCCTCTATAGTCATATAGTCAGCTCCCCCTCTATAGTCAGCTCCCCCTCTATAGTCATATAGTCAGCTCCCCCTCTATAGTCATATAGTCAGCTCCCCCTCTATAGTCAACTCCCCCCTCTATAGTCATATAGTCAGCTCCCCCTCTATAGTCAGCTCCCCCTCTATAGTCATATAGTCAGCTCCCCCTCTATAGTCAGCTCCCCCTCTATAGTCATATAGTCAGCTCCCCCTCTATAGTCATATAGTCAGCTCCCCCTCTATAGTCATATAGTCAGCTCCCCCTCTATAGTCATATAGTCAGCTCCCCCGCTATAGTCATATAGTCAGCTCCCCCTCTATAGTCAGCTCCCCCTCTATAGTCATATAGTCAGCCCCCCCTCTATAGTCATATAGTCAGCTCCCCCTCTATAGTCATATAGTCAGCTCCCCCCCTCTATAGTCATATAGTCAGCTCCCCCTCTATAGTCATATAGTCAGCTCCCCCTCTATAGTCATATAGTCAGCCCCCCCCCTCTATAGTCATATAGTCAGCCCCCCCCCTCTATAGTCATATAGTCAGCTCCCTCTCTATAGTCATATAGTCAGCTTCCCCTCTATAGTCATATAGTCAGCTCCCCCTCTATAGTCATATAGTCAGCTCCCACTCTATAGTCAGCTCCCTCTATAGTCATATAGTCAGCTCCCCCTCTATAGTCAGCTCCCCATCTATAGTCATATAGTCAGCTCCCCCTCTATAGTCATATAGTCAGCTCCCACTCTATAGTCATATAGTCAGCTCCCTCTCTATAGTCATATAGTCAGCTCCCCCGCTATAGTCATATAGTCAGCTCCCTCTCTATAGTCAGCCCCCCCTCTATAGTCAGCTCCCTCTATAGTCATATAGTCAGCTCCCCCTCTATAGTCATATAGTCAGCTCCCCCTCTATAGTCATATAGTCAGCTCCCCCCTCTATAGTCATATAGTCAGCTCCCCCCTCTATAGTCATATAGTCAGCTCCCCCCTCTATAGTCATATAGTCAGCTCCCCCTCTATAGTCATATAGTCAGCTCCCCCTCTATAGTCATATAGTCAGCCCCCCTCTATAGTCATATAGTCAGCTCCCCCTCTATAGTCATATAGTCAGCTCCCCCGCTATAGTCATATAGTTCGCCCCCCCTCTATAGTCATATAGTCAGCTCCCCCTCTATAGTCATATAGTCAGCTCCCCCCTCTATAGTCATATAGTCAACTCCCCCTCTATAGTCATATAGTCAGCTCCCCCTCTATAGTCATATAGTCAGCTCCCCCTCTATAGTCAACTCCCCCTCTATAGTCATATAGTCAGCTCCCCCTCTATAGTCAGCTCCCCCTCTATAGTCATATAGTCAGCTCCCCCTCTATAGTCAGCTCCCCCTCTATAGTCATATAGTCAGCTCCCCCTCTATAGTCATATAGTCAGCTCCCCCTCTATAGTCATATAGTCAGCTCCCCCTCTATAGTCATATAGTCAGCTCCCCCGCTATAGTCATATAGTCAGCTCCCCCTCTATAGTCAGCTCCCCCCTCTATAGTCATATAGTCAGCCCCCCCTCTATAGTCATATAGTCAGCTCCCCCTCTATAGTCATATAGTCAGCTCCCCCCCTCTATAGTCATATAGTCAGCTCCCCCTCTATAGTCATATAGTCAGCTCCCCCTCTATAGTCATATAGTCAGCCCCCCCCTCTATAGTCATATAGTCAGCCCCCCCCCTCTATAGTCATATAGTCAGCTCCCTCTCTATAGTCATATAGTCAGCTTCCCCTCTATAGTCATATAGTCAGCTCCCCCTCTATAGTCATATAGTCAGCTCCCCCTCTATAGTCATATAGTCAGCTCCCACTCTATAGTCAGCTCCCTCTATAGTCATATAGTCAGCTCCCCCTCTATAGTCAGCTCCCCATCTATAGTCATATAGTCAGCTCCCCCTCTATAGTCATATAGTCAGCTCCCACTCTATAGTCATATAGTCAGCTCCCTCTCTATAGTCATATAGTCAGCTCCCCCGCTATAGTCATATAGTCAGCTCCCTCTCTATAGTCAGCCCCCCCTCTATAGTCAGCTCCCTCTATAGTCATATAGTCAGCTCCCCCTCTATAGTCATATAGTCAGCTCCCCCTCTATAGTCATATAGTCAGCTCCCCCCTCTATAGTCATATAGTCAGCTCCCCCCTCTATAGTCATATAGTCAGCTCCCCCCTCTATAGTCATATAGTCAGCTCCCCCTCTATAGTCATATAGTCAGCTCCCCCTCTATAGTCATATAGTCAGCCCCCCTCTATAGTCATATAGTCAGCTCCCCCTCTATAGTCATATAGTCAGCTCCCCCGCTATAGTCATATAGTTCGCCCCCCCTCTATAGTCATATAGTCAGCTCCCCCTCTATAGTCATATAGTCAGCTCCCCCCTCTATAGTCATATAGTCAACTCCCCCTCTATAGTCATATAGTCAGCCCCCCCTCTATAGTCAGCTCCCCCCTCTATAGTCATATAGTCAGCTCCCCCTCTATAGTCATATAGTCAGCTCCCCCTCTATAGTCATATAGTCAGCTCCCCCTCTATAGTCATATAGTCAGCTCCCCCTCTATAGTCATATACTCAGCTCCCCTCTATAGTCAGCCCCCCTCTATAGTCATATAGTCAGCTCCCCCTCTATAGTCATATAGTCAGCCCCCCCTCTATAGTCATATAGTCAGCTCCCCCTCTATAATCAGCTCCCCTCTATAGTCATATAGTCAGCTCCCCCTCTATAGTCATATAGTCAGCTCCCCCTCTATAGTCATATAGTCAGCTCCCCCTCTATAGTCATATAGTCAGCTCCCCCTCTATAGTCAGCTCCCTCTCTATAGTCATATAGTCAGCTCCCTCTCTATAGTCATATAGTCAGCTCCCCCTCTATAGTCATATAGTCAGCTCCCTCTCTATAGTCATATAGTCAACTCCCCCTCTATAGTCCAGCTCCCCCTCTATAGTCAGCTCCCCCTCTATAGTCATATAGTCAGCTCCCCCCTCTATAGTCATATAGTCAGCTCCCCCTCTATAGTCAGCTCCCCCCTCTATAGTCATATAGTCAGCTCCCCCTCTATAGTCATATAGTCAGCTCCCCCTCTATAGTCATATAGTCAGCTCCCCCTCTATAGTCAGCTCCCCCCTCTATAGTCATATAGTCAGCTCCCCCTCTATAGTCATATAGTCAGCTCCCCCTCTATAGTCATATAGTCAACTCCCCTCTATAGTCATATAGTCAGCTCCCCCTCTATAGTCATATAGTCAGCTCCCCCCTCTATAGTCATATAGTCAGCTCCCCCCTCTATAGTCATATAGTCAGCTCCCCCTCTATAGTCATATAGTCAACTCCCCCTCTATAGTCATATAGTCAGCTCTCCCTCTATAGTCATATAGTCAGCTCCCCCTCTATAGTCATATAGTCAGCTCCCCCTCTATAGTCATATAGTCAGCTCCCCCCTCTATAGTCATATAGTCAGCTCCCCCCTCTATAGTCATATAGTCAGCTCCCCCTCTATAGTCATATAGTCAACTCCCCCTCTATAGTCATATAGTCAGCTCTCCCTCTATAGTCATATAGTCAGCTCCCCTCTATAGTCATATAGTCAGCTCCCCCTCTATAGTCATATAGTCAGCTCCCCCTCTATAGTCATATAGTCAGCTCCCCCTCTATAGTCATATAGTCAGCTCCCCCCTCTATAGTCATATAGTCAGCTCCCCCTCTATAGTCAGCTCCCCCCTCTATAGTCATATAGTCAGCTCCCCCTCTATAGTCATATAGTCAGCTCCCCCTCTATAGTCATATAGTCAGCTCCCCCTCTATAGTCAGCTCCCCCCTCTATAGTCATATAGTCAGCTCCCCCTCTATAGTCATATAGTCAGCTCCCCCTCTATAGTCATATAGTCAACTCCCCCTCTATAGTCATATAGTCAGCTCCCCCTCTATAGTCATATAGTCAGCTCCCCCCTCTATAGTCATATAGTCAGCTCCCCCCTCTATAGTCATATAGTCAGCTCCCCCTCTATAGTCATATAGTCAACTCCCCCTCTATAGTCATATAGTCAGCTCTCCCTCTATAGTCATATAGTCAGCTCCCCCTCTATAGTCATATAGTCAGCTCCCCCTCTATAGTCATATAGTCAGCTCCCCCTCTATAGTCATATAGTCAGCTCCCCCCTCTATAGTCATATAGTCAGCTCCCCCTCTATAGTCATATAGTCAACTCCCCCTCTATAGTCATATAGTCAGCCCCCCTCTATAGTCATATAGTCAGCCCCCCCCTCTATAGTCATATAGTCAGCTCCCTCTCTATAGTCATATAGTCAGCTTCCCCTCTATAGTCATATAGTCAGCTCCCCCTCTATAGTCATATAGTCAGCTCCCCCTCTATAGTCATATAGTCAGCTCCCACTCTATAGTCAGCTCCCTCTATAGTCATATAGTCAGCTCCCCCTCTATAGTCATATAGTCAGCTCCCCCTCTATAGTCAGCTCCCCCTCTATAGTCATATAGTCAGCTCCCCCTCTATAGTCAGCTCCCCATCTATAGTCATATAGTCAGCTCCCCCTCTATAGTCAGCTCCCCATCTATAGTCATATAGTCAGCTCCCCCTCTATAGTCAGCTCCCCATCTATAGTCATATAGTCAGCTCCCTCTCTATAGTCAGCCCCCCCTCTATAGTCAGCTCCCTCTATAGTCATATAGTCAGCTCCCCCTCTATAGTCATATAGTCAGCTCCCCCTCTATAGTCATATAGTCAGCTCCCCCCTCTATAGTCATATAGTCAGCTCCCCCCTCTATAGTCATATAGTCAGCTCCCCCTCTATAGTCATATAGTCAGCCCCCCTCTATAGTCATATAGTCAGCTCCCCCTCTATAGTCATATAGTCAGCTCCCCCGCTATAGTCATATAGTTCGCCCCCCCTCTATAGTCATATAGTCAACTCCCCCTCTATAGTCATATAGTCAGCCCCCCCTCTATAGTCAGCTCCCCCCTCTATAGTCATATAGTCAGCTCCCCCTCTATAGTCATATAGTCAGCTCCCCCTCTATAGTCATATAGTCAGCTCCCCCTCTATAGTCATATAGTCAGCTCCCCCTCTATAGTCATATAGTCAGCTCCCCCTCTATAGTCATATAGTCAGCTCCCCTCTATAGTCAGCCCCCCCTCTATAGTCATATAGTCAGCTCCCCCTCTATAGTCATATAGTCAGCCCCCCCTCTATAGTCATATAGTCAGCTCCCCCTCTATAATCAGCTCCCCTCTATAGTCATATAGTCAGCTCCCCCTCTATAGTCATATAGTCAGCTCCCCCTCTATAGTCATATAGTCAGCTCCCCCTCTATAGTCATATAGTCAGCTCCCCCTCTATAGTCAGCTCCCTCTCTATAGTCATATAGTCAGCTCCCTCTCTATAGTCATATAGTCAGCTCCCCCTCTATAGTCATATAGTCAGCTCCCTCTCTATAGTCATATAGTCAACTCCCCCTCTATAGTCAGCTCCCCCTCTATAGTCAGCTCCCCCTCTATAGTCATATAGTCAGCTCCCCCCTCTATAGTCATATAGTCAGCTCCCCCTCTATAGTCAGCTCCCCCCTCTATAGTCATATAGTCAGCTCCCCCTCTATAGTCATATAGTCAGCTCCCCCTCTATAGTCATATAGTCAGCTCCCCCTCTATAGTCAGCTCCCCCCTCTATAGTCATATAGTCAGCTCCCCCTCTATAGTCATATAGTCAGCTCCCCCTCTATAGTCATATAGTCAGCTCCCCCTCTATAGTCATATAGTCAGCTCCCCCTCTATAGTCATATAGTCAGCTCCCCCCTCTATAGTCATATAGTCAGCTCCCCCTCTATAGTCATATAGTCAGCTCCCCCTCTATAGTCATATAGTCAACTCCCCCTCTATAGTCATATAGTCAACTCCCCCTCTATAGTCATATAGTCAACTCCCCCTCTATAGTCATATAGTCAGCTCCCCCTCTATAGTCATATAGTCAGCTCCCCCCTCTGTAGTCAGCCCTCCCCCTCTCTGCTTTCCTGGTTTAATTAGCTTTGGTTTTCAATAAGGATCCTCATCTCATCCCTCATTGGCTCACTGCTGACCTGGATAGGATCGCTGTTAGTAATGCTGCTGCTGGGAATTACAGACAGTGGGTGAGAACCAACACAAGCCTGTCGGTTCTGCCATTAGCCTAGTGCTGGAGCCACAGGAGACCTGACACAGCATCCACACTCAGCCAGCCAGCTTGCAACAGAATCTACGTAGCCTATATATAGTAGGCTTGGGTAGTTTACCGTATGTACTGTGTACTGGAGTAAAGCCAGGGAATGGTTTATTACATTCAAAAAAACATTTTTAACTACTTTTTAATGAATAACTGCAGTGAACTTGTGCAAAACATTCCCCTGTCACAACCGGTTACATTATAAAGCTCACCGTAGTTTCCCAGAACAGTTGAGCCAGTCATGTGTTTGTTTGTAAATAAACCACAGGAGACAGAGGTAGCTGGTGAGTCTGTAGAGAGCTGGTGAGTCTGTAGAGAGCTGGTGAGTCTGTAGGGAGCTGGTGAGTCTGTAGAGAGCTGGTGAGTCTGTAGAGAGCTGGTGAGTCTGTAGGGAGCTGGTGAGTCTGTAGGGAGCTGGTGGGTCTGTAGGGAGTTGGTGGGTCTGTAGGGAGCTGGTGAGTCTGTAGGGAGCTGGTGAGTCTGTAGATGAGCTGGTGAGTCTGTAGATGAGCTGGTGAGTCTGTAGATGAGCTGGTGAGTGTGTAGGGAGCTGGTGAGTCTGTAGAGAGCTGGTGAGTCTGTAGAGAGCTGGTGAGTCTGTAGGGAGCTGGTGAGTCTGTAGAGAGCTGGTGAGTCTGTAGGGAGCTGGTGAGTCTGTAGAGAGCTGGTGAGTCTGTAGAGAGCTGGTGAGTCTGTAGGGAGCTGGTGGGTCTGTAGGGAGTTGGTGGGTCTGTAGGGAGCTGGTGAGTCTGTAGGGAGCTGGTGAGTCTGTAGATGAGCTGGTGAGTCTGTAGATGAGCTGGTGAGTCTGTAGATGAGCTGGTGAGTGTGTAGAGAGCTGGTGAGTGTGTAGAGAGCTGGTGAGTGTGTAGAGAGCTGGTGAGTCTGTAGAGAGCTGGTGAGTCTGTAGGGAGCTGGTGAGTCTGTAGATGAGCTGGTGAGTCTGTAGAGAGCTGGTGAGTCTGTAGGGAGCTGGTGAGTCTGTAGGGAGCTGGTGAGTCTGTAGAGAGCTGGTGAGTCTGTAGAGAGCTGGTGAGTCTGTAGAGAGCTGGTGAGTCCATCAGCGAGTCCCTGCTGTGCGGTGCACTTGATGTGAAGTCTGCCCCTGAACAGGCAGTTAACTCACTGTTCCTAGGCCGTCATTGAAAATAAGAATTTGTTCTTAACTGACTTGCCTAGTTAAATAAAGGTAAAAAAATAAAAAAGACTAAATGCTATTTGTAATTTATGTTGATGCTTATTGGTCTCCCGAGTGACACAGAGGTCTTAGACACTGCATCTCAGTGCAAGTGGCACCACTACAGTCCCTGGTTCGAATCCAGGCTGTATCACATCCGGCAGTGATTGGGAGTCCCATAGGGGCGGGGTACAATTGGCCCAGCGTTGTCTGGGTTTGGCCGGGGTAGACCTGTCATTGTAAATAAGATTTTGTTCTTTAATTGACTTGCCTGGTTAAATAAAGGTTATATAAAATTTAAATAACCCCCAAAAATTGGTGCGTATACAGTCATGTGAAAAAGTAAGTACACTCCCTAAAAAATATATATATTTGAGCTAAATTTCCACCACATTTATTGATAAAAACATGACCCAATTTAACAAATCACACAAAAACCATTAAACTTTGAAATGTTTTAAATAATTTAATAAAATTAATTTTCGTTATGCGGGAATAAAGTTAGTACACTTTTACCGTCACATTAAAATGGCTAAAATTTGCATCGGGTGCAAAATGATTCAAACGTTATTAGAGACATTTGGGACCAGCCTTCCATAAAGATTATAAACCTTTCTGACTGCCTGTGTATAATGGTTTCTATCTTCCCTGAACAGCTGCATATCACGGGGGCTGTTCGATGCTAATGCAGAACGCCACAGGATGTTTTTGTGGGGGCGTGGCTCTGTAGCACTGAGAGGGGTGTGGCTCTGTAGCACTGAGAGGGGTGTGGCTCTGTAGCACTGAGAGGGGCGTGGCTCTGTAGCACTGAGAGGGGCGTGGCTCTGTAGCACTGAGAGGGGTGTGGCTCTGTAGCACTCAGTTGATATGGCGCTATTGTTGATATGGCGCTATTGTTGATATGGCGCTCTTGTTGATATGGTTGATATGCAGAACGCCACAGGATGTTTTTGTGGGGGCGTGGCTCTGTAGCACTGAGAGGGGTGTGGCTCTGTAGCACTGAGAGGGGTGTGGCTCTGTAGCACTGAGAGGGGCGTGGCTCTAGCACTGAGAGGGGTGTGGCTCTGTAGCACTCAGTTGATATGGCGCTATTGTTGATATGGCGCTATTGTTGATATGGTGCTATTGTTGATATGGCGCTCTTGTTGATATGGTTGATATGCAGAACGCCACAGGATGTTTTTGTGGGGGCGTGGCTCTGTAGCACTGAGAGGGGTGTGGCTCTGTAGCACTGAGAGGGGCGTGGCTCTGTAGCACTGAGAGGGGCGTGGCTCTGTAGCACTGAGAGGGGCGTGGCTCTGTAGCACTGAGAGGGGCGTGGCTCTGTAGCACTGAGAGGGGCGTGGCTCTGTAGCACTGAGAGGGGCGTGGCTCTGTAGCACTGAGAGGGGAATATAGCTCTGTTGCTCTCAGATCCAGACGTCTATAGATGTGTTAATGTATTAATATCTAATCTCTCTATAGCCTGGTTAAACCTGATTTATTGGCTCCATAGCCTGGTATGGAAATAGAATAGCACTGTGATGGATACAGCTCTGTCATCCACTCGTATCCTAGACAGCTATAGGCCTATTCATATGTTAATATCTCTCCGTGCTGGTCAAATAGTCCCGGTTTAAGTGATCAGCCTGTGTGTTTAGTGGCTGGGGTTTCTAAAGTACATTTGGTTAAACATAGTTATGTTTCCCCTGAAGACTGTCGTAGGTAAATGACTATGTTATCGCCGCAAACAAGACCAACAGCCGGCCACAAAGTTTAAAAAAATATTCAATATTATTTATATTTATAAAAATATTTTAATAAACTATTTGATCGTGTTCTATGACTGAATGGATGCAATTCGTAACTTGAAGAACTTTGTGCAAAAATATATATATATATGTGTATACTACTTTAGTAATGCATCCTCTGGGGAAACCGCAGTTTGTGTTACAGAGATCCTGAGGTTCTATGGGTTAGTGGTTAGTGTACGGCGTCTCTCTTCTCTTACCCTCTGACCCACTTGTCCTCTTCTTGCTCCGTCTCTGCCCCCCCCCCCCCCATCTACAGCAGCAACAGCTCCATGCTCAGCACCTGTCCCATGCAGCCCACGGTGGTCCTCCCCTCCTGGCCGCCCACCCCTCTGGGCTTCAGCCTCCTGGGATAATCCCAGGGTCTGGGCTGCTGGCCCTGGGAGCTCTGGGGAGCCAGGCTAACCTCCCTGTTAAGGATGAGAAGAATCATCACGACGTGGAACACAGAGGTGATGAAAGGAGTCTTCTAGAAGCCTTACTACTGTATCAGGAGTCTTCTAGAAGCCTTACTACTGTATCAGGAGTCTTCTAGAAGCCTTACTACTTCTGTATCAGGAGTCTTCTAGAAGCCTTACTACTTCTGTATCGGGAGTCTTCTAGAAGCCTTACTACTGTATCAGGAGTCTTCTAGAAGCCTTACTACTTCTGTATCAGGAGTCTTCTAGAAGCCTTACTACTTCTGTATCAGGAGTCTTCTAGAAGCCTTACTACTTCTGTATCAGGAGTCTTCTAGAAGCCTTACTACTTCTGTATCGGGAGTCTTCTAGAAGCCTTACTATTTCTGTATCAGGAGTCTTCTAGAAGCCTTACTACTTCTGTATCAGGACTCTTCTAGAAGCCTTACTACTTCTGTATCAGGAGTCTTCTAGAAGCCTTACTACTTCTGTATCAGGAGTCTTCTAGAAGCCGTACTACTTCTGTATCAGGAGTCTTCTAGAAGCCGTACTACTTCTGTATCAGGAGTCTTCTAGAAGCCTTACTACTTCTGTATCGGGAGTCTTCTAGAAGCCTTACTATTTCTGTATCAGGAGTCTTCTAGAAGCCTTACTACTTCTGTATCAGGACTCTTCTAGAAGCCTTACTACTTCTGTATCAGGAGTCTTCTAGAAGCCGTACTACTTCTGTATCAGGAGTCTTCTAGAAGCCGTACTACTTCTGTATCAGGAGTCTTCTAGAAGCCTTACTACTTCTGTATCAGGAGTCTTCTAGAAGCCTTACTACTTCTGTATCAGGACTCTTCTAGAAGCCTTACTACTTCTGTATCAGGAGACTTCTAGAAGCCTTACTACTTCTGTATCAGGAGTCTTCTAGAAGCCTTACTACTTCTGTATCAGGACTCTTCTAGAAGCCTTACTACTTCTGTATCAGGAGTCTTCTAGAAGCCTTACTACTTCTGTATCAGGAGTCTTCTAGAAGCCGTACTACTTCTGTATCAGGAGTCTTCTAGAAGCCGTACTACTTCTGTATCAGGACTCTTCTAGAAGCCTTACTACTTCTGTATCACCTGCCACCTCTACACTCTAACCACTAGGCTACCTGCCTCCTCTACACTCTAACCACTAGGCTACCTGCCTCCTCCACACTCTAACCACTAGGCTACCTGCCACCTCTACACTCTAACCACTAGGCTACCTGCCACCTCTACACTCTAACCACTAGGCTACCTGCCACCTCTACACTCTAACCACTAGGCTACCTGCCACCTCTACACTCTAACCACTAGGCTACCTGCCACCTCTACACTCTAACCACTAGGCTACCTGCCACCTCTACACTCTAACCACTAGGCTACCTGCCACCTCTACACTCTAACCACTAGGCTACCTGCCACCTCTACACTCTAACCACTAGGCTACCTGCCACCTCTACACTCTAACCACTAGGCTACCTGCCACCTCTACACTCTAACCACTAGGCTACCTGCCACCTCTACACTCTAACCACTAGGCTAATATTCAATTACTTGGGATAGTATTCATTTTTGTAAAAAAAAAAAAAAAAAAAAAAAAAAAAAAAGATGTGACATTACTACATAGCCTACAAGATAGACCATTCCATTCTGCAGTTTAATTAAACAACCGTTTTAATGACCCCGACACATATAAAAGACACTCCGGTAGCCTACACACTTGTCATCACTGATCGATCAAAACAGCCAGAGGCTCCATGTGTGTAGCAAGTAAAGTCTGAGATTTCGAATCTATGCAAAATGGAGTTACATTATTTACAGAATGAAGTTGCCTAAGTGACGAGTATTATTTACAGAATGAAGTTGCCTAAGTGACGAGTATTATTTACAGAATGAAGTTGCCTAAGTGACGAGTATTATTTACAGAATGAAGTTGCCTAAGTGACGAGTATTATTTACAGAATGAAGTTGCCTAAGTGACGAGTATTATTTACAGAATGAAGTTGCCTAAGTGACGAGTATTATTTACAGAATGAAGTTGCCTAAGTGACGAGTATTATTTACAGAATGAAGTTGCCTAAGTGACGAGTATTATTTACAGAATGAAGTTGCCTAAGTGACGAGTATTATTTACAGAATGAAGTTGCCTAAGTGACGAGTATTATTTACAGAATGAAGTTGCCTAAGTGACGAGTATTATTTACAGAATGAAGTTGCCTAAGTGACGAGTATTATTTACAGAATGAAGTTGCCTAAGTGACGAGTATTATTTACAGAATGAAGTTGCCTAAGTGACGAGTATTATTCACAGAATGAAGTTGCCTAAGTGACGAGTATTATTTACAGAATGAAGTTGCCTAAGTGACGAGTATTATTCACAGAATGAAGTTGCCTAAGTGACGAGTATTATTTACAGAATGAAGTTGCCTAAGTGACGAGTATTATTTACAGAATGAAGTTGCCTAAGTGACGAGTATTATTCACAGAATGAAGTTGCCTAAGTGACGAGTATTATTTACAGAATGAAGTTGCCTAAGTGACGAGTATTATTCACAGAATGAAGTTGCCTAAGTGACGAGTATTATTTACAGAATGAAGTTGCCTAAGTGACGAGTATTATTTACAGAATGAAGTTGCCTAAGTGACGAGTATTATTTACAGAATGAAGTTGCCTAAGTGACGAGTATTATTTACAGAATGAAGTTGCCTAAGTGACGAGTATTATTTACAGAATGAAGTTGCCTAAGTGACGAGTATTATTTACAGAATGAAGTTGCCTAAGTGACGAGTATTATTTACAGAATGAAGTTGCCTAAGTGACGAGTATTATTTACAGAATGAAGTTGCCTAAGTGACGAGTATTATTTACAGAATGAAGTTGCCTAAGTGACGAGTATTATTTACAGAATGAAGTTGCCTAAGTGACGAGTATTATTTACAGAATGAAGTTGCCTAAGTGACGAGTATTATTTACAGAATGAAGTTGCCTAAGTGACGAGTATTATTTACAGAATAAATATTTACTCCTCATGAGCTCGTTAAGAGGACAGCACAGCCTTTATACATTCTCTCTGGGTCATGAGCTGGTTGATTCTCAGGCTGTGATTGGCTAGAACAGCTATTCTGATAAAGGAGTCTTGTTTTGTTATGCTAACTAGCTTGTTGTTTCTTTTCATGGCTGGGCATCACTGATTGCCATCTCTCCTGGCCGTGGCCATTTCCTATAAGCAGAGAGCACGGTGAGTGTTGCCAAATTCAATCTCTTTTTTTTTTGTTTTTTTGTACTAGATAAGATAATGAGTATGCATTTTATTATATTTTATTTATTATTTTATTTTATTGGTATTTACTATTTTCCTTATATATATATATATATACACAACATGAAACAATTTCAAAAGATTTCACTGAGTTACAGTTCGTATAAGGAAATCAATTTCACATGACTGGGAATACAGATATGCATCTGTTGGTCACAGATACCTTTTAAAATTAAAAGGTAGGGGCTTGGATCAGAGAACCAGTCAGTATCTGGTGTGGATCAGAGAACCAGTCAGTATCTGGTGTGGATCAGAGAACCAGTCAGTATCTGGTGTGGATCAGAGAACCAGTCAGTATCTGGTGTGGATCAGAGAACCAGTCAGTATCTGGTGTGGATCAGAGAACCAGTCAGTATCTGGTGTGGATCAGAGAACCAGTCAGTATCTGGTGTGGATCAGAAAACCAGTCAGTATCTGGTGTGGATCAGAAAACCAGTCAGTATCTGGTGTGATCAGAAAACCAGTCAGTATCTGGTGTGACTTCCATTTGCCTCAGGCAGCACCACACATCTCCTTCACATAGAGTTGATCAGGTTGTTGATTGTCGCCTGTTGGAATGTTGTCCCACTCCTCTTCAACGGCTGTGTGAAGTTGCTGGATATTGATGGGAACTGGAACACGCTGTCAGTTGAAACCGGGATTCATCCATGAAGAGCACATTTCTCCAGTGTGCCAGTGGCCATCGAAGGTGATCATTTTGCCCACTGAAGTCAGTTACGACACAGAACTGTAGTCAGGTCACGACCCCGGTGAGGACGACGAGCAAGGAGAAGTGATAGACCTTAAAGGAGAAGTGGTAGACTTTAAAGGAGAAGTGGTAGACCTTGAAGTGATAGACCTTAAAGTGATAGACCTTAAAGTGATAGACCTTAAAGGAGAAGTGGTAGACCTTAAAGGAGAGGTGGTAGACCTTAAAGGAGAAGTGGTAGACCTTGAAGGAGAAGTGGTAGACCTTGAAGGAGAAGTGGTAGACCTTGAAGGAGAAGTGGTAGACCTTGAAGGAGAAGTGGTAGACCTTAAAGGAGAAGTGGTAGACCTTAAAGGAGAAGTGGTAGACCTTAAAGGAGAAGTGGTAGACTTTAAAGGAGAAGTGGTAGACTTTAAAGGAGAAGTGGTAGACCTTAAAGGAGAAGTGGTAGACCTTAAAGGAGAAGTGGTAGACCTTAAAGGAGAAGTGGTAGACCTTAAAGGAGAAGTGGTAGACCTTAAAGGAGAAGTGGTAGATCTTAAAGGAGAAGTTTTCCCCTCATCCCCGTGTTCTGCAGCTCGAATAAAGTGCCAAAAAACACCCTAAGTAACGTGCTTTTAGAAACGATACCAAACGTCCAGACTCTCAGTAATACAAGATGTTGTACGCATGACATTGTGCCAATCGGAAACTTTACGAGCTGCTTACTCTGCAGGCCGGGGGGATGTCCCTACTGTTTGTGAATTATTAACTATTTGTTATAGATTGTCATTCTGGTTCGATTACATTCTGTTCCAATCCCAGATGCCTCAGATTGATTAAAAGCCTAAAAGCCTAGAACCAGCTCCAAACAACACCATGACATCAGCTTGTCCTAGCCAACAGAATGGGCCTGGACTAAAGGCAGCTTGTCCTAGCCAACAGAATGGGCCTGGACTAAAGGCAGCTTGTCCTAGCCAACAGAATGGGCCTGGACTAAAGGCAGCTTGTCCTAGCCAACAGAATGGGCCTGGACTAAAGGCAGCTTGTCCTAGCCAACAGAATGGGCCTGGACTAAAGGCAGCTTGTCCTAGCCAACAGAATGGGCCTGGACTAAAGGCAGCTTGTCCTAGCCAACAGAATGGGCCTGGACTAAAGGCAGCTTGTCCTAGCCAACAGAATGGGCCTGGACTAAAGGCAGCTTGTCCTAGCCAACAGAATGGGCCTGGACTAAAGGCAGCTTGTCCTAGCCAACAGAATGGGCCTGGACTAAAGGCAGCTTGTCCTAGCCAACAGAATGGGCCTGGACTAAAGGCAGCTTGTCCTAGCCAACAGAATGGGCCTGGACTAAAGGCAGCTTGTCCTAGCCAACAGAATGGGCCTGGACTAAAGGCAGCTTGTCCTAGCCAACAGAATGGGCCTGGACTAAAGGCAGCTTGTCCTAGCCAACAGAATGGGCCTGGACTAAAGGCAGCTTGTCCTAGCCAACAGAATGGGCCTGGTTTTACTGTGATTTAGGCAGGGCCGGACGAACCAAGTCTCAGGCCCTGGGAAAGGATATCAAAAAAGCTAGGAGAGAACGATGTGCAGATTGTAAGCAGAAATACAATCTTTAATAGCACCAACGCACCACAGGGTGCTCACAATAGTTACGTTCCCAAACACAGGGAATCAAAATGTACAACGGAAAAAATCACGACCAGGCACTAACACGTACCTCTACAACAGAGCCGAAGGTTACACTGAAATAATCCCGCACAACAACCAGGCGGGCCGGCTGTCTAATAAAGAAAAACTAATTAACCATACACAGGTGCTACCACTAAACATACAAGGAGGGGGAGGAAAGACAATCAGTGGCAGCTAATAGGCCGGTGACGACGAGCGCCACCCGCCCGGGAAAGGGAACCACCCTCGGTCGGACTCGTGACACATGCATAGCCTTATTTAAAAAAATGTTTTTTAAAAAAGGTTTATTTTTTCATTTAAATCCTCATCAATCTACACACACTATCCCATAATAACAAAGATTTTTTTTTAAATCAATTTTACCAAATGTATTAAATATAAAACGAATAATTACATTTATAGAAGTATTCAGGCTTTTTACTCTGGACATTTTTGAAGCACCTTTGGCAGCGATTACAGCCTCGGGTCTCGGGGCCCCAGGGCCTCGGATCTCGGGGGTCTCGGGGCCTCTGGTCTCGGGGATGGCCACTCTACCATAAAGGCCTTCAATAAATTGTCCTGTTGGAAAGTGAACCTTCGCCCCTGTCTGAGGTCCTGAGCGCTCTGGAGGAGGTTTTCATCAAGGATCTCTCTGTACTTTGCTCCGTTCATCTTTCCCTCGATTCTGACTAGTCTCCCAGTTTCTACCTCTGAAAAACATCCCCACAGCATGATACTTCCACTACAATGCTTCACCGTAGGGATGGTGCCAGGTTTCCTCCAGACGTGACGCTTGGCATTCAGGCCAAAGAGTTCAATCTTGGTTTCATCAGACCAGAGAATCTTGTTTCTCATGCTCTGAGAGTCCTTTAGATGCCTTTTTGGCAGACTGTCCTCTGCCTTTGACTGAGGAGTGGCTTCCGTCTGGCCACTCTACCATAAAGACCTGATTGGTGGAGTGCTGCAGAGATGGTTGTCCTTCTGGAAAGTTCTCCCATCTCCACAGAGGAACTCTGGAGCTCTGTCAGAGTGACCATCGGGTTCTTGGTCACCTCCCTGACCAAGGCCCTTCTCCCCGATTGCTCAGTTGGGCCGGGCAGCCAGCTCTAGGAAGAGTCTTGGTGGTTCCAAACTTCCATTTAAGAACGATGGAGGCCACTGTGTTCTTGGGAACCTTCAATGCTGCAGAAATGTGTTGGTGCCCTTCCCCAAATCTGTACCTCGAGACAATACTGTCTCGGAGCTCTACATACAATTCCTTCGACCTCATATGGCTTGGTTTTTGCTCTGACATGCACTGTCAACTATGGGACCTTATATAGACAGGTGTGTGCCTTTCCAAATCATGTCCAATCAATTGAATTTACCACAAGTGGACTCTAATCAAGCTGTAGAAACATCTCGAGGATGTTCAATGGGAAACAGGATGCACCTGAGCTCAATTTTGATTCTTATAGCGAAGGGTCTGAATAATAAGGTATTTTATTTTTGTATATTTCATACATTTGCAAAAAAATCCTCCCAAAAAGTTTTCAAAAGATCTGTCTTCACGTCATTATGGGGTAGTGTGTGTAGATTGGACGAGGGGAAGAGTTGACAGAGTTGACAACATAGTGCCCTACTTTCTCTCTAAGGACCAGGGGAAGAGTTGACAACATAGTGCCCTACTTTCTCTCTAAGGACCAGGGGAAGAGTTGACAACATAGTGCCCTACTTTCTCTCTAAGGACGAGGGGAAGAGTTGACAACATAGTGCCCTACTTTCTCTCTAAGGACGAGGGGAAGAGTTGACAACATAGTGCCCTACTTTCTCTCTAAGGACGAGGGGAAGAGTTGACAACATAGTGCCCTACTTTCTCTCTAAGGACCAGGGGAAGAGTTGACAACATAGTGCCCTACTTTCTCTCTAAGGACCAGGGGAAGAGTTGACAACATAGTGCCCTACTTTCTCTCTAAGGACCAGGGGAAGAGTTGACAACATAGTGCCCTACTTTCTCTCTAAGGACGAGGGGAAGAGTTGACAACATAGTGCCCTACTTTCTCTCTAAGGACGAGGGGAAGAGTTGACAACATAGTGCCCTACTTTCTCTCTAAGGACGAGGGGAAGAGTTGACAACATAGTGCCCTACTTTCTCTCTAAGGACCAGGGGAAGAGTTGACAACATAGTGCCCTACTTTCTCTCTAAGGACCAGGGGAAGAGTTGACAACATAGTGCACTACTTTCTCTCTCAGGACCAGGGGAAGAGTTGACAACATAGTGCCCTACTTTCTCTCTAAGGACGAGGAGAAGAGTTGACAACATAGTGCCCTACTGTCTCTCTAAGGACGAGGAGAAGAGTTGACAACATAGTGCCCTACTTTCTCTCTAAGGACGAAGGGAAGAGTTGACAACATAGTGCCCTACTTTCTCTCTAAGGACGAGGGGAAGAGTTGACAACATATTGCCCTACTTTCTCTCTAAGGACCAGGGGAAGAGTTGACAACATAGTGCCCTACTTTCTCTCTAAGGACCAGGGGAAGAGTTGACAACATAGTGCACTACTTTCTCTCTCAGGACCAGGGGAAGAGTTGACAACATAGTGCCCTACTTTCTCTCTAAGGACCAGGGGAAGAGTTGACAACATAGTGCCCTACTGTCTCTCTAAGGACGAGGAGAAGAGTTGACAACATAGTGCCCTACTTTCTCTCTAAGGACGAGGGGAAGAGTTGACAACATAGTGCCCTACTTTCTCTCTCAGGACCAGTGGAAGAGTTGACAACATAGTGCCCTACTTTCTCTCTAAGGACCAGGGGAAGAGTTGACAACATAGTGCACTACTTTCTCTCTCAGGACCAGTGGAAGAGTTGACAACATAGTGCCCTACTGTCTCTCTAAGGACGAGGAGAAGAGTTGACAACATAGTGCACTACTTTCTCTCTAAGGACGAGGGGAAGAGTTGACAACATAGTGCCCTACTTTCTCTCTCAGGACCAGTGGAAGAGTTGACAACATAGTGCCCTACTTTCTCTCTAAGGACCAGGGGAAGAGTTGACAACATAGTGCACTACTTTCTCTCTCAGGACCAGGGGAAGAGTTGACAACATAGTGCCCTACTTTCTCTCTAAGGACGAGGAGAAGAGTTGACAACATAGTGCCCTACTGTCTCTCTAAGGACGAGGAGAAGAGTTGACAACATAGTGCCCTACTTTCTCTCTAAGGACGAAGGGAAGAGTTGACAACATAGTGCCCTACTTTCTCTCTAAGGACGAGGGGAAGAGTTGACAACATATTGCCCTACTTTCTCTCTAAGGACCAGGGGAAGAGTTGACAACATAGTGCCCTACTTTCTCTCTAAGGACCAGGGGAAGAGTTGACAACATAGTGCACTACTTTCTCTCTCAGGACCAGGGGAAGAGTTGACAACATAGTGCCCTACTTTCTCTCTAAGGACCAGGGGAAGAGTTGACAACATAGTGCCCTACTGTCTCTCTAAGGACGAGGAGAAGAGTTGACAACATAGTGCCCTACTTTCTCTCTAAGGACGAGGGGAAGAGTTGACAACATAGTGCCCTACTTTCTCTCTCAGGACCAGTGGAAGAGTTGACAACATAGTGCCCTACTTTCTCTCTAAGGACCAGGGGAAGAGTTGACAACATAGTGCACTACTTTCTCTCTCAGGACCAGTGGAAGAGTTGACAACATAGTGCCCTACTGTCTCTCTAAGGACGAGGAGAAGAGTTGACAACATAGTGCACTACTTTCTCTCTAAGGACGAGGGGAAGAGTTGACAACATAGTGCCCTACTTTCTCTCTCAGGACCAGTGGAAGAGTTGACAATAGTGCCCTACTTTCTCTCTAAGGACCAGGGGAAGAGTTGACAACATAGTGCACTACTTTCTCTCTCAGGACCAGGGGAAGAGTTGACAACATAGTGCCCTACTTTCTCTCTAAGGACGAGGGGAAGAGTTGACAACATAGTGCCCTACTTTCTCTCTCAGGACGAGGGGAAGAGTTGACAACATAGTGCCCTACTTTCTCTCTCAGGACGAGGGGAAGAGTTGACAACATAGTGCCCTACTTTCTCTCTAAGGACCAGGGGAAGAGTTGACAACATAGTGCACTACTTTCTCTCTCAGGACCAGGGGAAGAGTTGACAACATAGTGCCCTACTTTCTCTCTAAGGACGAGGGGAAGAGTTGACAACATAGTGCCCTACTTTCTCTCTAAGGACGAAGGGAAGAGTTGACAACATAGTGCCCTACTTTCTCTCTCAGGACGAGGGGAAGAGTTGACAACATAGTGCCCTACTTTCTCTCTCAGGACCAGGGGAAGAGTTGACAACATAGTGCCCTACTTTCACTCTAAGGACCAGGGGAAGAGTTGACAACATAGTGCACTACTTTCTCTCTCAGGACGAGGGGAAGAGTTGACAACATAGTGCCCTACTTTCTCTCTAAGGACCAGGGGAAGAGTTGACAACATAGTGCACTACTTTCTCTCTCAGGACCAGGATGAAGAGGTGCAGGGGAGAAGAATGTTCCTATCTGAAAGCCAGAAAAGAAACGAGTGACAGGTTTGATTATTTAAATGTTGCTCTCATGCTAGAAAAGGTTGGAGACCTGATTTAAACTGTGACATATGTAACACATTGGGCTTTAAAGGGATATATATATACATTTTTAAAACCGACTAGATTTTAATATAGAGGAACCAGATTCAGTCTTTTCTTTATTTGTAAATTAAATTAAACTGAAGATTCATCTTTATCAAATGACTCTCTGTAATTAGCATTTCGTGATTAACTAATTAATCATGTAACTGTAATTAACTAGGAAGTCGGAAAAATACCAAGGAAAAATATTCAGATTACCAAGTTATAATTTTCCTAATATAACTTTTCAGATATTTTTGATATCTGATCAATTAGTCTTCTGATTAATGAATTATTTATTTTACCTCATGTTAGTCTCATTCCAAACATCGTAAATTGTCGGTTATCTGCACGAACCCAGTCTTCACTATGAAGTGTATCCATACATCAATTGTCTTAAAATCATTTATTTACTAACTAAGTAATTCACAGAAATGCATAAACAAACAGTAGATAGTTACAAGGAAATGATAAGGAAGTTTCCCTGGTGGGATAAACCAGCATGGCGGCTTGATGTTCAAAAGGGAAGTGGGGATCGACTGAGATAAGACGACACACAGTTCATAATTATAACAATTGAAATATTAATCCTTTGCACATGAACACTCACTCGGGAATAATTGCAATCAATATACATATTTACGCTCAGTGTGTCGTCGGGATTTCTGTTAAAAAGTTTGTTTCTGTTGGAGAGTTTGTCCGCCCTCTCTGTCGTGGTTAGAATGGATAGTTCAGAGTGACATTCATTCATTGTAGTTATAGAATAGATGGTTTGGTGGTTGTCGTTCTTCGCGTTCAATGATACCGAATTCCCAGCTGCAGACTAGTAATTAATATCAAAGACTTGTTCTTATTCTGTCGGTATCGGTAGTCTAAGAGTTTAACCACGTGGTATGGTTAAAAGATTCAGCAATGGTCTTCAAACTTTGTCCTCCCGTGATTGAGGGAAACATGGTCTGTTGAGAAATTCTCAAAGTTGGGTTTTATTCAGCAGTTGCAGGAAAGGGCCTGTCCCAGGATGCCTGACCCTAACTGGGCTCAGGGGCGGTCCTCTGATTTAGTTAAACTCAAAAGGGAATTGGAGTTTCCTTCATTAAACAGTCCTATAATCACATTACACAATTTTACAAACAGTATCATCCTCATTCATCTTATACAACAATTGGATGTAAACCTCATATCTGAGGCAATTATATAAACAGCGGTATGGTAATGTGGCCACACCGTCTCCCATGAGCTTCCCCAAGTTGTGACAAACGGACCAGTTCGTAGCTGGATTCTTCACCAATATTTTATACTTTTCTCCGGGACGTAAACGTTGTTCGGACCTCAAGTTCTGTGAGGTGGAAGAAATTCCTTTGTTCTCTATGAAAATTCACTCTGTCTCTATACTGTGACCATGAGGAGATCATCTCCTCCAGGTATTTACGACCTCTCTCTGACCACAGCAGCCTGGGTGTAGGAGACAGGGAGAGGGGGATGGGGCTTGCTGTTCCCAAAGAGGGCAACGTCATGACAAACTGAATGCATTGAACTGAAATGTGTCTTCCCGAAATTGAACCCCTCTGAATCAGAGACGTGCGGGGGTGCTGCCATAATCGACATCGACGTCTTCGGCACCCAAGTGGGTTAACTACCAGGTGCAGAATGATAGTTTCGTCTTCCTCTGATGAGGAGTAATTTGCAGCGTGGTGTGTGTCCATACTTATTAGAATGAAATAACAAAATAACAAAGAGAAACGACCGAAACAGTTCTGGCTGGTGCAGACACAAAACAGGAAACAGTTCTGGCTGGTGCAGACACAAAACAGGAAACAGTTATGGCTGGTGCAGACACAAAACAGGAAACTGTTCTGGCTGGTGCAGACACACAACAGGAAACAGTTCTGGCTGGTGCAGACACACAACAGGAAACAGTTCTGGCTGGTGCAGACACACAACAGGAAACAGTTCTGGCTGGTGCAGACACAACACAGGAAACAGTTCTGGCTGGTGCAGACACACAACAGGAAACAGTTCTGGCTGGTGCAGACACACAACAGGAAACAGTTCTGGCTGGTGCAAACACAACAGAAAACAGTTCTGGCTGGTGCAGACACACAACAGGAAACAGTTCTGGCTGTTTATCACCATCACGAGGGCTGTGTTTACATGTGAACTCTACATTTAATACATGTGAAAACAGCTATTTAACATGGGAAAACAGCTATTTAACATGGGAAAACATCTATTTAACATGTGAAAACAGCTATTTAACATGTGAAAACAGCTATTTAACAAGGGAAAACAGCTATTTAACATGGGAAAACAGCTATTTAACATGTGAAAACAGCTATTTAACATGTGAAAACAGCTATTTAACATGGGAAAACAGCTATTTAACATGGGAAAACAGCTATTTAACATGGGAAAACAGCTATTTAACATGGGAAAACAGCTATTTAACATGGGAAAACAGCTATTTAACATGGGGAAACAGCTATTTAACATGGGGAAACAGCTATTTAACATGGGAAAACAGCTATTTAACATGGGAAAACAGCTATTTAACATGGGAAAACAGCTATTTAACATGGGAAAACAGCTATTTAACATGGGAAAACAGCTATTTAACATGGGAAAACAGCTATTTAACATGGGAAAACAGCTATCTAACATGGGAAAACAGCTATCTAACATGTGAAAACAGCTATTTAACATGGGAAAACAGCTATCTAACATGGGAAAACAGCTAGACACACAACAGGAAACAGTTCTGGCTGGTGCAGACACACAACAGGAAACAGTTCCGGCTGGTGCAGACACACAACAGGAAACAGTTCTGGCTGGTGCAGACACACAACAGGAAACAATCACCCACTAAACACAATAGAAAACAGGCTCCCTAAATATGGTTCTCAATCAGGGACAACGATTGACAGCTGCCTCTGATTGAGAACCATACCAGGCCAAACACAGAAATACCAAATCATAGAAAACCAAACATAGACAACCCACCCAACTCACGCTCTGGCCATACTAAAACAAAGACATAACAAAAGAACTAAGGTCAGAACGTGACAGGCTATGAGTTGGTTTACATTTACTCCATTTACAAACATAAATGCGGAGTTTTTGATTTTTCAAATGTGGAATTGCAAGTTCACGTATGAAAAACAGTCATGTAAAACTCTAATTTGTAATTTCACATGTGAAAACCTTCTAAATGTGTAAATCTCACTTTCACATGTGGAATTCAAATCCGAAACTGCAATTCACATGAGGAGAAAGCATGTTAATCTCTCATCACCATCACGAGGGCTGTGTTTACATGTGAACTCTACATTTAATACATGTGAAAACAGCTATTTAACATGGGAAAACAGCTATTTAACATGTGAAAACAGCTATTTAACATGGGAAAACAGCTATTTAACATGGGAAAACAGCTTTAACATGGGAAAACAGCTATTTAACATGGGAAAACAGCTATTTAACATGGGAAAACAGCTATTTAACATGGGAAAACAGCTATTTAACATGGGAAAACAGCTATTTAACATGTGAAAACAGCTATTTAACATGTGAAAACAGCTATTTAACATGGGAAAACAGCTATTTAACATGGGAAAACAGCTATTTAACATGGGAAAACAGCTATTTAACATGGGAAAACAGCTATTTAACATGGGAAAACAGCTATCTAACATGTGAAAACAGCTATTTAACATGTGAAAACAGCTATTTAACATGGGAAAACAGCTATTTAACATGTGAAAACAGCTATTTAACATGGGAAAACAGCTATTTAACATGGGAAAACAGCTATCTAACATGGGAAAACAGCTATCTAACATGTGAAAACAGCTATTTAACATGGGAAAACAGCTATTTAACATGGGAAAACAGCTATTTAACATGTGAAAACAGCTATTTAACATGGGAAACAGCTATTTAACATGGGAAAACAGCTATCTAACATGGGAAAACAGCTATCTAACATGTGAAAACAGCTATTTAACATGGGGAAACAGCTATTTAACATGGGAAAACAGCTATTTAACATGGGAAAACAGCTATTTAACATGGGAAAACAGCTCGACAGATTCTTACCATGTCCGTTTTTTGGGGGATTCGATCCAGCAACATTTGGGTTACTGGCCCAACGCTTGAACTACTAGGCTTCCTGTGGTGTTGATCCCTGTGGCAACAGCGTGAAACGACCAGTCATTTCCCTTTCTGGGTTAAACCCAGGGATTATAGTACAAACCTCTCGTTAATCATTTTATAGAAAGCTTGTTGTCAGTGTGAACAGCGATGGAATTAACATATTTTAAAGACAGAATTATCACTTGGGATGTTATATGTGCTATATATTTATATATATTATTTCTTCCAGAATAACGTCTCCCCGACCGACAGCTTGAGAACAGCCAGTGAGAAACACAGCTCCTCCGACTACAGTCTGGACTCTAAGAAACGCAAAGTGGACGAGAAGGACAGTATGAGCAGATACGTAAGTCCCCTCAGTCCCATATATCCACCCTTAGCTCCTAGCTCCTTGCCCCCTCGGCACTAGATCTGAGAGGGCTGAATTAGTTGTAAGCAATATGGAAACAATTCCAGCTGGCCTATCAGAGGGCAAGATGGCGCTATGACCACATTGTTTACACCAATCCAATCGTCAGATCTACAGTAGTGCTCAGGGGCTGGGGTAGATTGGGGATTCAGGGCTGTTGATAGACACAATGGATTGGTGTGAAGGCTGTTGATATGGTGTGAAGGCTGTTGATGGACACAATGGATTGATGTGAAGGCTGTTGATGGACACAATGGACTGGTGTGAAGGCTGTTGATATGGTGTGAAGGCTGTTGATAGACACCATGGATTGGTATGAATGCTGTAGATGTGCTGGTTTATAGAAAGGTATTTCATGCCATGTTGACTGTTTCTCCAATGTTCCTCTCTATAGGACAGTGATGGAGAAAAGAGTGATGACCTGGTCGTGGATGTGTCCAATGAGGTGAGCAACATACAGGTGTATTACTACAGGTGTATTACTACAGGTGTATTACTACAGGTGTAATACTACAGGTGTAATACTACAGGTGTAATACTACAGGTGTAATACTACAGGTGTAATACTACAGGTGTATTACTACAGGTGTAATACTACAGGTGTATTACTACAGGTGTAATACTACAGGTGTAATACTACAGGTGTAATACTACAGGTGTAATACTACAGGTGTAATACTACAGGTGTATTACTACAGGTGTATTACTACAGGTGTATTACTACAGGTGTAATACTCAGTAGTCTCTACTAATAACAACATACAGGTGTATTACTACAGGTGTAATACTACAGGTGTAATACTCAGTAGTCTATACTAATAACAACATACAGGTGTATTACTACAGTTGTACTACTACAGGTGTATTACTACAGGTGTAATACTACAGGTGTAATACTACAGGTGTAATACTACAGGTGTAATACTACAGGTGTAATACTATAGGTGTAATACTATAGGTGTAATACTACAGGTGTAATACTACAGGTGTAATACTACAGGTGTATTACTACAGGTGTATTACTACAGGTGTAATACTCAGTAGTCTCTACTAATAACAACATACAGGTGTAATTATACAGGTGTAATACTCAGTAGTCTCTACTAATAACAACATACAGGTGTATTACTACATGTGTATTACTACAGGTGTAATACTACAGGTGTAATACTCAGTAGTCTATACTAATAACAACATACATGTGTATTAATACAGGTGTAATACTACAGGTGTAATACTACAGGTGTATTACTACAGGTGTAATACTACAGGTGTAATACTACAGGTGTAATACTACAGGTGTAATACTACAGGTGTAATACTACAGGTGTATTACTACAGGTGTAATACTACAGGTGTAATACTACAGGTGTAATACTACAGGTGTAATACTACAGGTGTATTACTACAGGTGTAATACTACAGGTGTAATACTACAGGTGTATTACTACAGAATACTACAGGTGTATTACTACAGGTGTAATACTACAGGTGTAATACTACAGGTGTAATACTACAGAATACTACAGGTGTATTACTACAGGTGTAATACTACAGGTGTATTACTACAGGTGTATTACTCAGTAGTCTATACTCATTACAACATACAGGTGTAATACTCAATAGTCTATACTAATAACAACATACAGGTATAATACTCAGTAGTCTATACTAATAACAACATACAGGTATAATACTCAGTAGTCTATACTAATAACAACATACAGGTGTAATACTCAGTTGTCTATACTAATAACAACATACAGGTGTATTACTACAGGTGTATTACTACAGGTGTAATACTACAGGTGTAATACTACAGGTGTAATACTACAGGTGTAATACTACAGGTGTATTACTACAGGTGTATTACTAATGGTGTATTACTAATGGTGTATTACTAATGGTGTATTACTACAGGTGTAATACTGAGTAGTCTCTACTAATAACAACATGCAGGTGTATTACTACAGGTGTAATACTACAGGTGTAATACTCAGTAGTCTATACTAATAACAACATACAGGTGTATTACTACAGGTGTAATACTACAGGTGTAATACTCAGTAGTCTATACTAATAACAACATACAGGTGTAATACTACAGGTGTAATACTACAGGTGTAATACTACAGGTGTATTACTACAGGTGTAATACTACAGGTGTAATAATACTACAGGTGTAATACTACAGGTGTATTACTACAGGTGTATTACTCAGTAGTCTATACTAATAACAACATACAGGTGTATTACTACAGGTGTAATACTCAGTAGTCTATACTAATAACAACATACAGGTGTAATACTCAGTAGTCTATACTAATAACAACATACAGGTGTAA
This sequence comes from Oncorhynchus kisutch, assembly GCF_002021735.2. Lineage (NCBI taxonomy): Eukaryota > Metazoa > Chordata > Actinopteri > Salmoniformes > Salmonidae > Oncorhynchus > Oncorhynchus kisutch. Next base: position 3,755,017 of record NC_034183.2, on the reverse strand, counting down.
TACTCAGTTGTCTATACTAATAACAACATACAGGTGTAATACTACAGGTGTATTACTACAGGTGTAATACTCAGTTGTCTATACTAATAACAACATACAGGTGTATTACTCAGTTGTCTATACTAATAACAACATACAGGTGTAATACTACAGGTGTATTACTACAGGTGTAATACTCAGTTGTCTATACTAATAACAACATACAGGTGTATTACTCAGTTGTCTATACTAATAACAACATACAGGTGTAATACTCAGTTGTCTCTACTAATAACAACATACAGGTGTAATACTACAGGTGTAATACTCAGTTGTCTATACTAATAACAACATACAGGTGTAATACTCAGTTGTCTCTACTAATAACAACATACAGGTGTAATACTACAGGTGTATTACTACAGGTGTATTACTACAGGTGTATTACTACAGGTGTAATACTCAGTTGTCTATACTAATAACAACAACATTGTAGACCTCTGTCTCCTAGAGATGAACGTACTTTGGTGCAAAATGTACAAATCAATCCCAGAACAACAGCAAAGGACCGTGTGAAGATTCTAGAGGAAACAGGTACAAAAGTATCTATATCCACAGTAAAACGAGTCCTATATCGACAACCCGAAAGGCCGCTCAGCAAGGAAGAAGCCACTGCTCCAAAACCGCCATAAAAAAAGCCAGACTACGGTTTGCAACTGCACATGGGGACAAAGATCGTACTTTTTGGAGAAATGTCCTCTGGTCTGATGAAACAAAAATCAAACTGTTTGCCATAATGACTGCAATGAATGTTTGGAGGAAAAAGGGGGAGGCTTGCAAGCCGAAGAACACCATCCCAACCGTGAAGCATGGGGGTGGAAACATCATGTTGTGGGGATGCTTTGCTGCAGGAGGGACTGGTGCACTTCACAAAATAGATGGCATCATGAGGTGGGAAAATTCTGTGGATATATTGAAGCAACATCTGAAGACATCAGTCAGGAAGTTAAAGCTTGGTCACAAATGGGTCTTCCAAATGGACAATGACCCCAAGCATACTTCCAAAGTTGTGGCAAAATGGCGTAAGGACATCAAAGTCAAGGTTATGTAGTGGCCATCACAAAGCCCTGACCTCAATCCTATAGATCATTTGTGGGCAGAACTGAAAAAGTGTGTGCGAGCAAGGAGGCCTACAAACCTGACTCAGTTACACCAGCTCTGTCAGGAGGAATGGGCCAAAATTCACCCAACTTATTGTGGAAAGCTTGTGGAAGGCTACCCGAAACGTTTGACCCAAGTTAAACAATTTAAAGGCAATGCTACCAAATACTAATTGAGTGTATGTAAACTTCTGACCCACAGGGAATGTGATGAAAGAAATAAAAGCTGAAATAAATCATTCTCTCTACTATTATTCTGACATTTCACATTCTTAAAATAAAGTAGTGATCCTAACTGACCTAAAACAGGGAAATGTTACTGGGATTAAATGTCAGGAATTGTGAAAAACTTAATTGAAATGTATTTGGCGAAAGGTGTATGTCAACTTCTGACTTCAACTGTACTGTATCCCGGCACGTCTTAGTGACTTAGTAAAATAAGGGGTGTGGTTGCTGGATGTTAGTGGGCGTGGTTTGTCCTGTAAGTGTGTTTCCATAGTTACTTAGGCGTGTCCTCAGAGTGATTGTTTGTCTATTTGTTTGTTTACTCCAGGATCCCGCTACCCCTCGGGCTAGCCCCGCTCACTCGCCCGAGGGGAACGGCATCGGTAAGCCCCGCCCCCAGAAGGACACGCCCACCAGCCCCGCCTCTGTAGCATCGTCCAGTAGCACGCCCTCCTCCAAGAACAAGGAAAACCATGTAAAGAACGTTGTGTGTGTGTGTGTGTGTGTGTGTGTGTGTGTGTGTGTGAGGCGAGAGATCTATGATACTGGAAAGGGAAGGACGGAAGGATTCAGTGATAAAAATGTAGTCGTGGCAACCGCAGCACTCCTTCCAGAGTTTAGAGACTGCTATTTATTAAAACCCTATTATTTACAATAGAGATTAAGATTAATTAATAATTAATTAATTAATTAATTGAGATTAATTTAAACTGCTTCCCAAATTGAGTCAAATTCCCAACATACGTTTGACCAAGACACTAAGAAATCCCAAATATTACTCTGTTCACAGGGCAGAAATATGTATAAAATGTTGGGTTAGTTGAATCCAGTGAGCTGTTAGAGACAGAGAATCTGATTCTACAGCAACTAGAAGACAGGAGTCTCGCTATATTACCTCTCCTCTCTCTGGCTGATGTACAGTCATCTACTGGAAACAGACAGGACAGGGAAACAGACAGGGAAACAGACAGGACAGGGAAACAAGACAGGACAGGGAAACAGACAGGACTGGGAAACAGACAGGACTGGGAAACAGACAGGACAGGGAAACAGACAGGGAAACAAGACAGGACTGGGAAACAGACAGGACATGGACACAGACAGGACATGGACACAGACAGGACATGGACACAGACAGGACAGGGAAACAGACAGGACAGGGAAACAGACAGGACAGGGAAACAGACAGGACAGGGAAACAGACAGGACAGGGAAACAGACAGGACAGGGAAACAGACAGGACAGGGAAACAGACAGGACAGGGAAACAGACAGGACAGGGAAACAGACAGGACTGGGAAACAGACAGGACTGGGAAACAGACAGGACTGGGAAACAGACAGGACATGGAAACAGACAGGACAGGAAAACAGACAGGGAAACAGACAGGACATGGAAACAGACAGGACATGGAAACAGACAGGACATGGAAACAGACAGGACATGGAAACAGACAGGACAGGGAAACAGACAGGACAGGGAAACAGACAGTTAAAGCCACTGAAGAGTGACTGCAAAGCAGTTGGCTGGCCCACATTTGTTAATCTCTCCCCATTTCTCTATCTATCCCTCTCCCTCCATCTTCCTCTCCGTCCCTCCCTCTCTCTCTCTCCTCTTGTGCAGAATGACAAGTCATCAATTCCAGGCCTGAAGTCGACCACCCCCACCCCTCGTAGCGACGCCCCCACCCCAGGCACCTCCACCACTCCTGGGCTGCGGCCCATCCTAGGCAAACCCCCTGGCATGGAGGCTATGGGTTAGTACTGCATTCTCACTGGCAATCTCTGCCTACGTCCCAAACACAACCCACTTCCCCATGTAGTGCACTACTTTTAATTAGGCCCATAGAGCTCTGGTCAAAAGTAGTCTATATTGCTAACAAAATTAGCACAAGTTTCGAATGGAGGCTAACTAAATATGATAATGTGCGCAAACTAAAATGACTACTGCTACTGTGACTGAGTGTGTGGCTCCCTCTGTGTCTCTCTCTCTACTGTGACTGAGTGTGTGGCTCCCTCTGTCTCTCTCTCTCTACTGTGACTGAGTATGTGGCTCCCTCTGTGTGTCTCTACTGTGACTGAGTGTGTTGCTCCCTCTGTGTCTCTCTCTACTGTGACTGAGTGTGTGGCTCCCTCTCTCTCTCTCTCTACTGTGACTGAGTGTGTGGCTCCCTCTGTGTCTCTCTACTGTGACTGAGTGTGTTGCTCCCTCTGTGTCTCTCTACTGTGACTGAGTGTGTTGCTCCCTCTGTGTCTCTCTCTACTGTGACTGAGTGTGTGGTTCCCTCTCTCTCTCTCTCTCTCTCTCTACTGTGACTGAGTGTGTGGCTCCCCCTGTGTCTCTCTCTCTCTCTCTCTCTACTGTGACTGAGTGTGTGGCTCCCTCTGTGTGTCTCTCTCTCTCTACTGTGACTGAGTGTGTGGCTCCCTCTGTGTCTCTCTCTACTGTGACTGAGTGTGTGGCTCCCTCTGTCTCTCTCTCTACTGTGACTGAGTGTGTGGCTCCCTCTGTGTCTCTCTCTCTACTGTGACTGAGTGTGTGGCTCCCTCTGTGTCTCTCTCTCTACTGTGACTGAGTGTGTGGCTCCCTCTGAGTCTCTCTCTACTGTGACTGAGTGTGTTGCTCCCTCTGTGTCTCTCTCTACTGTGACTGAGTGTGTTGCTCCCTCTGTGTCTCTCTCTACTGTGACTGAGTGTGTTGCTCCCTCTGTGTCTCTCTCTACTGTGACTGAGTGTGTGGTTCCCTCTGTGTCTCTCTCTACTGTGACTGAGTGTGTGGCTCCCTCTGTGTCTCTCTCTACTGTGACTGAGTGTGTGGCTCCCTCTGTGTCTCTCTCTACTGTGACTGAGTGTGTGGCTCCCTCTGTGTCTCTCTCTACTGTGACTGAGTGTGTGGCTCCCTCTGTCTCTCTCTCTACTGTGACTGAGTGTGTGGCTCCCTCTGTGTCTCTCTCTACTGTGACTGAGTGTGTGGCTCCCTGTGTGTCTCTCTCTCTACTGTGACTGAGTGTGTGGTTCCCTCTGTGTCTCTCTCTACTGTGACTGAGTGTGTGGTTCCCTCTGTGTGTCTCTCTCTACTGTGACTGAGTGTGTGGCTCCCTCTGTCTCTCTCTACTGTGACTGAGTGTGTGGCTCCCTCTGAGTCTCTCTCTCTACTGTGACTGAGTGTGTGGCTCCCTCTGTGTCTCTCTCTACTGTGACTGAGTGTGTGGCTCCCTCTGTGTCTCTCTCTCTACTGTGACTGAGTGTGTAGCTCCCTCTGTCTCTCTCTCTACTGTGACTGAGTGTGTAGCTCCCTCTGAGTCTCTCTCTCTACTGTGACTGAGTGTGTGGCTCCCTCTGTGTCTCTCTCTACTGTGACTGAGTGTGTGGCTCCCTCTGTGTCTCTCTCTACTGTGACTGAGTGTGTGGCTCCCTCTGTGTCTCTCTCTACTGTGACTGAGTGTGTGGTTCCCTCTGTGTCTCTCTCTACTGTGACTGAGTGTGTGGCTCCCTCTGTGTCTCTCTCTACTGTGACTGAGTGTGTGGCTCCCTCTGTGTCTCTCTCTACTGTGACTGAGTGTGTGGCTCCCTCTGTCTCTCTCTCTACTGTGACTGAGTGTGTGGCTCCCTCTGTGTCTCTCTCTACTGTGACTGAGTGTGTGGCTCCCTGTGTGTCTCTCTCTACTGTGACTGAGTGTGTGGCTCCCTCTGTGTCTCTCTCTACTGTGACTGAGTGTGTGGCTCCCTGTGTGTCTCTCTCTACTGTGACTGAGTGTGTGGCTCCCTCTGTGTCTCTCTCTCTCTACTGTGACTGAGTGTGTGGCTCCCTCTGTCTCTCTCTCTACTGTTTCTGTATGGTTTATGTCATGACAATAGTGCCTATTTGTTTAGGCATGGAGCCTGTGTGTTAGTGCTGCTGCTCTCACAACCACGAGACTGGCATCAGGCCTCTCAGGAAGCCAAGGGCTTTGGCCGGCACAATTCTATTTCTTCTGTTGGCTCCCGAGTGGCGCAGCGGTCTAAGGCACTGTATCTCAGTGCAAGAGGTGTCACTATAGTTCCTGGTTCGATTCCAGGCTGTATCACATCCGGCCGTGATTGGGAGTCCCATAGAGTGGAGCCCAATTGGCCCGGCGTCGTCCGGGTTTGGCCGGTGTAGGCCGTCATTGTAAATAAGAATTTGTTCTTAATTAACTGACTTGCCTATTTAAATTAAGGTTAAATAAAATACTGTCCTCTGCTGTGACCTGGGTGTCATCAACAGTAATATGATGGGAATTATCCACATCCTCCTCCTCTCCCAACAGCTCTGAGGACTCCCCTGTACCCTCCCTTCGTTATGATGGGTCATCATCCTGAGATGAACGGAGGTCTGACCAGCCCTGGTGTCTACGCTGGACTGCACGTCTCCCCTCAGATGAGCGCTGCCGTTGCTGCGTACACACGAACGCCCATGGTGAGATATACTACACACGCTGCTGATTACTAGCGTCCCTAACTATCTCGGTGTGGGTTTGTGTGAGTCATCGTAGAGGTTCTTATAATGTTGAATCTTTTTTTTGTAGGTGTTTAGTCTCGTGTTGCTCAAAATCTCCCAAAATTACGTTGTTGTCACGTCTCCTTTTTGGAGGGGTGGAGAATTTTGTTTTTGAGCCAAAACTGTTAGAGTGAGCAAGCTGGATTCCAGCAGCTCCATTTTGATTGGATCTTGCCTTTCAACATCCCTCCCACCCACATGCCCGTAGAAGCATTATGTTATGTTCGTCACTGTTTTTACGACCAGATAGGAAACATTTTGGAGACTTGTTCTGTGTGCTAGTTTGCAACACCTGTAGTAAAAATGATTTATCCAGAAGTTGGTCTATACCCAACTTCCATCTGATGAGGTCTATACCCAATGTCCTGTTGATGAGGTCTATACCCAACGTCCATCTGATGAGGTCTATACCCAACTTCCTGTTGATGAGGTCTATACCCAACTTCCATCTGATGAGGTCTATACCCAACTTCCATCTGATGAGGTCTATACCCAACTTCCTGTTGATGAGGTCTATACCCAACGTCCTGTTGATGAGGTCTATACCCAACGTCCATCTGATGAGGTCTATACCCAACTTCCTGTTGATGAGGTCTATACCCAACTTCCATCTGATGAGGTCTATACCCAACTTCCATCTGATGAGGTCTATACCCAACTTCCTGTTGATGAGGTCTATACCCAACTTCCTGTTGATGAGGTCTATACCCAACATCCATCTGATGAAGTCTATACCCAACATCCTGTTGATGAGGTCTATACCCAACTTCCTGTTGAGGTCTATACCCAACCTCCTGTTGATGAGGTCTATACCCAACCTCCAGCTGATGAGGTCTATACCCAACGTCCTGTTGATGAGGTCTATACCCAACGTCCTGTTGATGAGGTCTATACCCAACGTCCTGTTGATGAGGTCTATACCCAACGTCCTGTTGATGAGGTCTATACCCGACGTCCTGTTGATGAGGTCTATACCCGACGTCCTGTTGATGAGGTCTATACCCGACGTCCTGTTGATGAGGTCTATACCCGACGTCCTGTTGATGAGGTCTATACCCAACATCCTGTTAATGAGGTCTATACCCAACTTCCTGTTGATGAGGTCTATACCCAGCCTCCAGCTGATGAGGTCTATACCCAACTTCCTGTTGATGAGGTCTATACCCAACATCCTGTTGATGAGGTCTATACCCAACATCCTGTTGATGAGGTCTATACCCAACTTCCTGTTGATGAGGTCTATACCCAACTTCCTGTTGATGAGGTCTATACCCAACTTCCTGCTGATGAAGTCTATACCCAACTTCCTGTTGATGAAGGCATTACACCGTCTCTGTTTGAACACATTATGAGTGGGCACCTTTGGAGCTCCGCCCAAGCAAGGCATTTGATTGGTTTTGACGTGTTTGCGAGGCGTTACTGATTTAAACAGGGCTTCCATCCATCTCCTTTCTACCATTGACTTCACCAGGCTGTCCATGGAGGGAGGCCTGCTTCTCCGCAAGGCTACTCTATATGTTATGTAAAGAGTATGTTGCGTAGGTTATGTCATTTTGTCCCTGTGTTTGTTCTGTTGCAGGGATTTGATCCTCATCCCCACATGAGACCGGGTCTTCCAGCCAGTCTCACGTCTATATCTGGAGGAAAACCGTGAGTACCATATACACTCTGGGTTCTGCTCTTAGTCTGTCTGTCTCTCTGAGTACCATATACACTCTGGGTTCTGCTCTTAGTCTGTCTGTCTCTCTGAGTACCATATACACTCTGGGTTCTGCTCTTAGTCTGTCTGTCTGTCTGTCTCTCTGAGTACCATATACACTCTGGGTTCTGCTCTTAGTCTGTCTGTCTGGATGTCTCTCTGAGTACCATATACACTCTGGGTTCTGCTCTTAGTCTGTCTGTCTCTCTGAGTACCATATACACTCTGGGTTCTGCTCTTAGTCTGTCTGTCTGGATGTGTGTCTGTCTTTCTGTCTCTGTCTCTCTCTCTCCCTGTCTGTCTGTCTCTCTCTCTCCCTGTCTGTCTGTCTCTCTCTCTCCCTGTCTGTCTGTCTCTCTCTCTCCCTGTCTGTCTGTCTCTCTCTCTCCCTGTCTGTCTGTCTCTCTCTCTCTCCCTGTCTGTCTGTCTCTCTCTCTCTCTCTCTCCCTGTCTGTCTGTCTCTCTCTCTCTCTCTCTCTCTCTCTCTCTCTCTCTCCCTGTCTGTCTCTCTCTCCCTGTCTGTCTCTCTCTCCCTGTCTGTCTGTCTCTCTCTCTCTCTCTCTCCCTGTCTGTCTGTCTCTCTCTCTCTCTCTCTCTCTCTCTCTCTCTCTCCACGTTTGTCTCTCTGTCTCCCTGTCTGTCTCTCGCTCTCCCTGTCTGTCTCTCGCTCTCCCTGTCTGTCTCTCGCTCTCTCTCCACGTCTGTCTCTCTCTCTCTGTCTCTCTCTCTCTCCCTGTCTGTCTCTCTCTCTCCCTGTCTGTCTCTCGCTCTCCCTGTCTGTCTCTCGCTCTCTCTCCACGTCTGTCTCTCTCTCTCTGTCTCTCTCTCTCTCCCTGTCTGTCTCTCTCTCTCCCTGTCTGTCTCTCTCTCTCCCTGTCTGTCTCTCTCTCTCCATGTCTGTCTCTCTCTCTCCCCGTTTGTTTCTCTCTCTTATTGGATAACTCCAGCTAGTCCCTTCCTGTTTCAGTCCGTTTTCTTCCATTTGGTACCAAATGAACACTACCCAGCAGTACTGTCTCATCTTCCAGAGCCTACTCCTTCCACGTGAGTGCGGACGGCCAGATGCAGCCGGTACCGTTCCCTCCGGACGCCCTGATAGGCCCGGGGATTCCCCGGCACGCCCGTCAGATCAACACGCTGAGCCATGGCGAGGTGGTGTGTGCTGTCACTATATCCAACCCAACCAGACACGTCTATACAGGAGGGAAGGGCTGTGTCAAGATCTGGGACATCAGCCAGCCCGGCAGCAAGAGTCCGGTCTCTCAACTAGACTGTCTGGTGAGGACAATATTATACTATATATAATACTATATAATACTATATAATACTATGGAATATCTAGGACATCAGCCAGTCAACAAGAGTCCTGTCTCTCAACTAGACTGTCTGGTGTTTACTTTGATCTAAGGATTTGTTGTTTGTGTATGTGATCTTTGAGTGGGTATTGAACCCTTGACCTTGAGACATGGCTGGTAGGAATAAAATGTATGTTCTGTCTGTCTGTCTGTCTGTCTGTCTGTCTGTCTGTCTGTCTGTCTGTCTGTCTGTCTGTCTGTCTGTCTGTCTGTCTGTCTGTCTGTCTGTCTGTCTGTCTGTCTGTCTGTCTGTCTGTCTGTCTGTCTGTCTGTCTGTCTGTCTGTCTGTCTGTCTGTCTGTCTGTCTGTCTGTCTGTCTGTCTGTCTGTCTGTCTGTCTGTCTGTCTGTCTGTCTGTCTGTCCGTCCGTCCGTCCGTCCGTCCGTCCGTCCGTCCGTCCGTCCGTCCGTCCGTCCGTCCGTCCGTCCGTCCGTCCGTCCGTCCGTCCGTCCGTCCGTCCGTCCGTCCGTCCGTCCGTCCGTCCGTCCGTCCGTCCGTCCGTCCGTCCGTCCGTCCGTCCGTCCGTCCGTCCGTCCGTCCGTCCGCCCGCCCGCCCGCCCGCCCGCCCGCCACAGGTCAAGGGATCCGGGCTGAGGGTCCGTCCGTAACCTCAGCCCGGATCCCTTGACCTGTGGTGTTGTGTATTGATTAGTCTGTTTCCTCTTGTCTACCAGAACAGGGATAACTACATCCGTTCCTGTAAGCTGCTCCCTGACGGTCGTACCCTGATCGTAGGAGGAGAGGCCAGTACTTTAACCATCTGGGATCTGGCCTCCCAGACGCCTCGTATCAAGGCTGAGCTGACGTCCTCCGCCCCGGCCTGCTACGCCCTCGCCATCTCCCCAGACGCCAAGGTCTGTTTCTCCTGTTGCAGTGATGGGAACATCGCCGTCTGGGACCTGCACAACCAGACTCTCGTCAGGTAGGAGAAGATGGGATGGCTGGGGATGTGTTTGTGGCTTCTACTGATATGTGGGAGTTTCTGAGCGCATCAAATTCAACATTTATTGGTACACACTCTTGCAGGTGCAACTTAATGTTTGTGTTTCTAGCTCCAACAGTGCAGTAATAATACCTAGCAATAAATAAAAACACACACAGAATTTATTTTTTATAAGTTATTCATGACTAGAATACAACTACAGTTGAAGTCGGAAGTTTACATCCACTTAGGTTGGAGTCATTAAAACTAGTTTACATCCACTTAGGTTGGAGTCATTAAAACTAGTTTACATCCACTTAGGTTGGAGTCATTAAAACTAGTTTACATCCACTTAGGTTGGAGTCATTAAAACTAGTTTACATACACTTAGGTTGGAGTCATTAAAACTAGTTTACATACACTTAGGTTGGAGTCATTAAAACTCTTTTTTCAACCACTCCACAAATGTCTTGTTAACAAACTATAGTTTTGGCAAGTCGGTTAGGACATCTACTTTGTGCATGACACAAGTCATTTTTCCAACATTAGTTTGCAGACAGATTATTTCACTTATAATTCATTGTATCACAATTCCAGTGGGTCAGAAGTTTACAAACACTAATTTGACTGTGCCTTTAAACAGCTAGGAAAATTTCAGAAAATGATATCATGGCTTTAGAAGCTTCTGATAGGCTAATTGACATAATTTGAGTCAATTGGAGGTGTACCTGTGGATGTATTTCAAGGCCTACCTTCAAACTCAGTGCCTCTTTGCTTGACATCATGGGAAAATCAAAAGAAATCAGCCAAGACCTCAGAAAAAAAATTGTGGACCTCCACAAGTCTGGTTCATCTTTGGGAGCAATTTCCAAACACCTGAAGGTACCACGTTCATCTGTGCAAACAATAGTACGCAAGTATTAACACCATGGGACCACGCAGCCATCATACCGCTCAGGAAGGAGATGCGTTCTGTCTCCTAGAGATGAATGTTCTTTGGTGCGAAAAGTGCAAATCAATCCCAGAACAACAGCAAAGGACCTTGTGAAGATGCTGGAGGAAACAGGTACAGAAGTATCTATATCCACAGTAAAACAAGTCCTATATCGACATAACCTGAAAGGCCGCTCAGCAAGGAAGAAGCCACTGCTCCAAAAATGCCATAAAAAAGCCAGACTACGGTTTGCAACTGCACATGGGGACAAAGAACGTACTTTTTGGAGAAACGTCCTCTGGTCTGATGAAACAAAAATATAACTTTTTGGCCATAATTACCATCGTTATGTTTGGAGGAAAAAGGGGAGGTTTGCAAGCCGAAGAACACCATCCCAACCGTGAAGCACGGGGGTGGCGGCATCATGTTGTGGGGTTCTTTGCTGCAGGAGGGACTGGTGCACTTCACAAAATAGATGGCATCATGAGGCAGGAAAATGATGTGGATATATCGAAGCAACATCTCAAGACATCAGTCAGGAAGTTAAAGCTTGGTCACAAATGGGTCTTCCAAATGGACAATGTCCCCAAGTATACTTCCAAAGTTTTGTCAAAATGGCTTAAGAATAACAAAGTCAAGGTATTGGAGTGGCCATCACAAAGCCCTGACCTCAACCATATAGAAAAAGTGAAGAACTGAAAAATGCATCTGCGAGCAAGGAGGCCTACAAACCTGACTCAGTTACACCAGCTCTGTAAGCAGGAATGGGCCAAAATTCACTCAACTTATTGTGGGAAGCTTGTGGAAGGCTCCCAAAAGGTTTGACCCAAGTTAAACCATTTAGAGGCAATGCTACCAAATACTAATTGAGTGTATGTAAACTTCTGACCCACATGAAATGTGAAAGCTGAAAGAAATAATTCTCTCTACTATTATTCTGACATTTCACATTCTTAAAATGAAGTGGTTATCCGAACTGACCTAAAACAGGGAATTTTTACTAGGATTAAATGTCAGGAATTGTGAAAAACTGAGTTTAAATGTATTTGGCTAAAGGTAAACTTCCGACTTCAACTGTACATATGTAGTGGACAGTAGTAGTTAAATAGGACAGGCCTTGACTAGAATACAGTATATACATATGTAGTGGACAGTAGTAGTTAAATAGGACAGGCCTTGACTAGAATACAGTATATACATATGTAGTGGACAGTAGTAGTTAAATAGGACAGACCTTGACTAGAATACAGTATATACATATGTAGTGGACAGTAGTAGTTAAATAGGACAGGCCTTGACTAGAATACAGTATATACATATGTAGTGGACAGTAGTAGTTAAATAGGACAGGCCTTGACTAGAATACAGTATATACATATGTAGTGGACAGTAGTAGTTAAATAGGACAGACCTTGACTAGAATACAGTATAGACATATGTAGTGGACAGTAGTAGTTAAATAGGACAGGCCTTGACTAGAATACAGTATATACATATGTAGTGGACAGTAGTAGTTAAATAGGACAGGCCTTGACTAGAATACAGTATATACATATGTAGTGGACAGTAGTAGTTAAATAGGACAGGCCTTGACTAGAATACAGTATATACATATGTAGTGGACAGTAGTAGTTAAATAGGACAGGCCTTGACTAGAATACAGTATATACATATGTAGTGGACAGTAGTAGTTAAATAGGACAGGCCTTGACTAGAATACAGTATATACATATGTAGTGGACAGTAGTAGTTAAATAGGACAGGCCTTGACTAGAATACAGTATATACATATGTAGTGGACAGTAGTAGTTAAATAGGACAGGCCTTGACTAGAATACAGTATATACATATGTAGTGGACAGTAGTAGTTAAATAGGACAGGCCTTGACTAGAATACAGTATATACATATGTAGTGGACAGTAGTAGTTAAATAGGACAGGCCTTGACTAGAATACAGTATATACATATGTAGTGGACAGTAGTAGTTAAATAGGACAGGCCTTGACTAGAATACAGTATATACATATGTAGTGGACAGTAGTAGTTAAATAGGACAGGCCTTGACTAGAATACAGTATATACATATGAAGTAGGTAAAACAGTATGTAAACATTATTAAAGTGACCAGTGATTCAATGACTCTGTGTACATAGGGCAGCAGTCTAAGGTTCAGGGTAGCATTCTGGGTGGTTGCCGGCTAGTGACAGTGACTAAAGTTCAGGGCAGGGTACTGGGCGGGGCTAGCTAGTGGACACTATTTAACAGTCTGATGGCCTGTAGATAGAAGCTGTTTCTCAGTCTCTCGGTCCCAGCTTTTGATGTACCTGTACTGACTCCGCCTTCTAGATGGTAGCAGGGTGAACAGGCCGTGGCTGAGGTCCTTGATGATCTTCTAGATGGTAGCGGGGTGAACAGGCCGTGGCTGAGGTCCTTGATGATCTTCTAGATGGTAGCAGGGTGAACAGGCCGTGGCTGAGGTCCTTGATGATCTTCTAGATGGTAGCAGGGTGAACAGGCCGTGGCTGAGGTCCTTGATGATCTTCTAGATGGTAGCAGGGTGAACAGGCCGTGGCTGAGGTCCTTGATGATGATCTTCTAGATGGTAGCAGGGTGAACAGGCCGTGGCTGAGGTCCTTGATGATCTTCTAGATGGTAGCAGGGTGAACAGGCCGTGTCTCGGGTGGCTGAGGTCCTTGATGATCTTCTAGATGGTAGCAGGGTGAACAGGCCGTGTCTCGGGTGGCTGAGGTCCTTGATGATCTTCTAGATGGTAGCAGGGTGAACAGGCCGTGTCTCGGGTGGCTGAGGTCCTTGATGATCTTCTAGATGGTAACAGGGTGAACAGGCCGTGGCTCTGGTGGCTGAGGTCCTTGCTGATCTACTAGATGGTAGCAGGGTGAACAGGCCGTGGCTCTGGTGGCTGAGGTCCTTGATGATCTTCTAGATGGTAACAGGGTGAACAGGCCGTGGCTCGGGTGGCTGAGGTCCTTGATGATCTTCTAGATGGTAACAGGGTGAACAGGCCGTGGCTCTGGTGGCTGAGGTCCTTGCTGATCTACTAGATGGTAGCAGGGTAAATAGGCCGTGGCTCTGGTGGCTGAGGTCCTTGCTGATCTACTAGATGGTAGCAGGGTAAACAGGCCGTGGCTCTGGTGGCTGAGGTCCTTGCTGATCTACTAGATGGTAGCAGGGTGAACAGGCCGTGGCTGAGGTCCTTGATGATCTTCTAGATGGTAGCAGGGTGAACAGGCCGTGGCTGAGGTCCTTGATGATATTCTAGATGGTAGCAGGGTGAACAGGCCGTGGCTGAGGTCCTTGATGATCTTCTAGATGGTAGCAGGGTGAACAGGCCGTGGCTCTGGTGGCTGAGGTCCTTGCTGATCTACTAGATGGTAGCAGGGTGAACAGGCCGTGTCTCGGGTGGCTGAGGTCCTTGATGATCTTCTAGATGGTAACAGGGTGAACAGGCCGTGGCTCGGGTGTCTGAGGTCCTTGATGATGAACTTCTGGATGGTAGCAGGGTGAACAGGCCGTGGCTGAGGTCTTTGATGATATTCTAGATGGTAGCGGGGTGAACAGGCCGTGCGGAGGTCCTTGATGAGCTTCTAGATGGTAGCAGGGTGAACAGGCCGTGGCTGAGGTCATTGATGATCTTCTAGATGGTAGCAGGGTGAACAGGCCGTGTCTCGGGTGGCTGAGGTCCTTGATGATCTTCTAGATGGTAGCAGGGTGAACAGGCCGTGTCTCGGGTGGCTGAGGTCCTTGATGATCTTCTAGATGGTAGCAGGGTGAACAGGCCGTGTCTCGGGTGGCTGAGGTCCTTGATGATCTTCTAGATGGTAACAGGGTGAACAGGCCGTGGCTCTGGTGGCTGAGGTCCTTGCTGATCTACTAGATGGTAGCAGGGTGAACAGGCCGTGGCTCTGGTGGCTGAGGTCCTTGATGATCTTCTAGATGGTAACAGGGTGAACAGGCCGTGGCTCGGGTGGCTGAGGTCCTTGATGATCTTCTAGATGGTAACAGGGTGAACAGGCCGTGGCTCTGGTGGCTGAGGTCCTTGCTGATCTACTAGATGGTAGCAGGGTAAATAGGCCGTGGCTCTGGTGGCTGAGGTCCTTGCTGATCTACTAGATGGTAGCAGGGTAAACAGGCCGTGGCTCTGGTGGCTGAGGTCCTTGCTGATCTACTAGATGGTAGCAGGGTGAACAGGCCGTGGCTGAGGTCCTTGATGATCTTCTAGATGGTAGCAGGGTGAACAGGCCGTGGCTGAGGTCCTTGATGATATTCTAGATGGTAGCAGGGTGAACAGGCCGTGGCTGAGGTCCTTGATGATCTTCTAGATGGTAGCAGGGTGAACAGGCCGTGGCTCTGGTGGCTGAGGTCCTTGCTGATCTACTAGATGGTAGCAGGGTGAACAGGCCGTGTCTCGGGTGGCTGAGGTCCTTGATGATCTTCTAGATGGTAACAGGGTGAACAGGCCGTGGCTCGGGTGTCTGAGGTCCTTGATGATGAACTTCTGGATGGTAGCAGGGTGAACAGGCCGTGGCTGAGGTCTTTGATGATATTCTAGATGGTAGCGGGGTGAACAGGCCGTGCGGAGGTCCTTGATGAGCTTCTAGATGGTAGCAGGGTGAACAGGCCGTGGCTGAGGTCATTGATGATCTTCTGGATGGTAGCGGGGTGAACAGGCCGTGGCTCTGGTGGCTGAGGTCCTTGATGATCTTCTAGATGGTAGCAGGGTGAACAGGCCGTGGCTCTGGTGGCTGAGGTCCTTGCTGATCTACTAGATGGTAGCAGGGTGAACAGGCCGTGTCTCGGGTGGCTGAGGTCCTTGATGATCTTCTAGATGGTAACAGGGTGAACAGGCCGTGGCTCGGGTGGCTGAGGTCCTTGATGATCTTCTAGATGGTAACAGGGTGAACAGGCCGTGGCTCTGGTGGCTGAGGTCCTTGCTGATCTACTAGATGGTAGCAGGGTAAATAGGCCGTGGCTCTGGTGGCTGAGGTCCTTGCTGATCTACTAGATGGTAGCAGGGTAAACAGGCCGTGGCTCTGGTGGCTGAGGTCCTTGCTGATCTACTAGATGGTAGCAGGGTGAACAGGCCGTGGCTGAGGTCCTTGATGATCTTCTAGATGGTAGCAGGGTGAACAGGCCGTGGCTGAGGTCCTTGATGATATTCTAGATGGTAGCAGGGTGAACAGGCCGTGGCTGAGGTCCTTGATGATATTCTAGATGGTAGCAGGGTGATATTCTTGGCCTCATCGAGTGCTCTAGATGTCCTGAAGGGCAGGCAGTGTGCCACGGTGATGCGTTGGGCTGACCACATCACCCTCCGGGGCGCCCTGTGGTTGTGGATGGTGCAATTACCGTACCAAACGGTAATACAGCCCGACAGGAAGCTCTCAATGGTAGATCTGTAGAAGTTCATGAGGGTCTTAGGGACCAAGCCGAATCTCTTCAGCTTCTTGAGGTTGAAGAGGTGCTGTTGAGCCTTTTTCACCACACTGTCCATGTGGATGGGGGCGTTCTCTCTGCTGTCTCCTAGTCGATGAACAGCATTCTATATTTATTTCTCTTGTCCAGGTGCGATAGGGCAGTGTTGTGTTGATTGCTGTCTCCTAGTCGATGAACAGCATTCTATATTTATTTCTCTTGTCCAGGTGCGATAGGGCAGTGTTGTGTTGATTGCGTCGTCCGGGGATTTGCGATATGGGAATTGCAGTGTGTTTAGGGTGACAGGTAAGGTGGAGGTGATATTATAAATAAAGAGAGACCTAAGACGACAACATAGCAAGGCAGCAACACATGACAACACAGCATGGTAGCAACACAACATGACAACAACATGGCAGCAACACAACATGAGAACATCATGGTAGCAACACAACATGACAACATCATGGTAGCAACACAACATGACAACATCATGGTAGCAACACAACATGACAACAACATGGTAGCAACACAGTATGACAACAAGATGGTAGCAAAACAACATGACAACAACATGGTAGCAACACAACACGACAACAACATGGTAGCAACACAACATGACAACAACATGGTAGCAAAACAACATGACAGTAACACAGCATGACAACAACATGGTAGCAACACAACATGACAACAACATGGTAGCAACACAACATGACAACAACATGGTAGCAAAACAACATGACAACAACATGGTAGCAACACAACATGACAACAACATGGTAGCAACACAACACGACAACAACATGGTAGCAACACAACATGACAACAACATGGTAGCACCACAACATGACAACAACATGGTAGCAACACAACATGACAACAACATGGTAGCAAAACAACATGACAACAACATGGTAGCAACACAACATGGTACAAACATTATTGGGCGCATTCAATAGCACAAAGGGCAAGAAGGTAGAGACAACAATACATCACGCTAAGCAGCCACAACTGTCAGTAAGAGTGTCCATGATTGAGACTTTGAATGAAGAGATTGAGATCAAACTGTCCAGTTTGAGTGTTTGTTGCAGCTCGTTCAGTCGCTAGCTGCAGCGAACTGAAAAGAGGAGCGACCCAGGGATGTGTGTGGTTTGGGGACCTTTAACAGAATGTGACTGGCAGAACAGGTGTTGTATATGGAGGATCAGGGCTGCAGTAGATATCTCAGATAGGGGGGAGTGAGGCCTAAGAGGGTTTTATAAATAAGCATCAACCAGTGGGTCTTGCGACAGGTATACAGAGATGACCAGTTTACAGAGGAGTATAGAGTGCAGTGATGTGCCCTATAAGGAGCATTGGTGGCAAATCTGATGGTCAAATGGTAAAGAACATCTAGCCACTCGAGAGCACCCTGACCTGCCGATCTATAAATTATGTCTCCGTAATCTAGCATGGATAGAATGGTCATCTCAATCAGGGTTAGTTTGGCAGCTGGGGTGAAAGAGGAGCGTTTTCGATAGAGGAAATCAAGTCTAGATTTAACTTTAGCCATACTCTCATAGTCTAGCCATACTCCCAAGTACTTGTATGAGGTGACTACCTCAAGGTCTAAACCCTCAGAGGTAGTAATCACACCTGTGGGGAGAGGGGCATTCTTCTTACCAAACCACATGACCTTTGATTTGGAGGTGTTCAGAACAAGGTTAATGGCAGAGAAAGCTTGTTGGACACTAAGAAAGCTTTGTTGTAGAGCATTTAGCACAAAATCCAGGGAGGGACCAGCTGAGTATAAGACTGTATCATCTGTATATAAATGGATGAGTGAGCTTCCTACTGCCTGAGCTATGTTGTTGATATAAATTGAGAAGAGCCTTGGGTAAGATTGAGCCTTGGGGTACTCCCTTGGTGACAGGCAGTGGCTGAGACAGCAGATTTTCTGCACTCTTTGAAAGAGGTAGTTAGCAAACCAGGCCAAAGACCCCTCCGAGAGACACCAATACTCCTTAGCCGGCCCACAAGAATGGAATGGTCTACCCTATCAAAAGCTTTGGCCAAGTCAGTAAAAATAGCAGCACAACATTGCTTAGAATCAAGGACAATGGTGACATCATTGAGGACCTTCAATGCTGCAGTGACACATCCATAACCTGAGCGGAAACCAGATTGCATACCTGAGGGAATACTATAGACATCAAGAAAGCCGGTCAGTTTATCATTTTTATCAAGTTTTTTATTAAGTTTTTTAAAAACTTTTGATAAACAAAATAGAAATAGGCCAATAACAGTTAGGATCAGCTTGATCTCCCCCTTTAAATAAAGGACAAACTGTGGCTGCCTTCCAAGCATTGGGAACCTCCCCAGAGAGGAGAGACAGGTTCAAAAGGTCAGAGATAGGCTTGGCGATGATAGGGGCAGCAACCTTAAAGAAGAAAGGGTCTAAACCGTCTGACCCAGATGTTTTTTTTGGGAGGTCACCTCGGATTTGAGCAATTCAGACTCAGTGACTGCCTGCAGGGAGAAACTTTGTAGCGGGGCAGGGGAAAAAGAGGGAGAAGCATCGGGGATAGTCGCATTAGAAGGGGTGGGAGATGAGGAAATGTTGGACGGGCAAGGAGGCATGGTTGAGTCAAATAGGAATCCTGACTTAATGAAGTGGTGATTAAAGAGCTCAGCCATGTGCTCCTTGTCAGTAACAACCACATCATCAACATTAAGGGACATGGGCAGCTGTGAGGAGGAGGGTCTTTAACCATTTTCCAGAACTTCTTTGGGTTCGACCCACAGAGAGAGAACTGCTTCTTAAAGTAACTAACTTTGGCCTTCCGGATCTCCTGACTTATTTCTCATTTTCCTGAACGATAGCCAGTCAGCTTGAGTATGCGTGTGCAGTTCTTTAGGTCACAGTCGAACCAGGGGCTGAACCTTTTTTTTAATCCTCATTTTCTTTATGGGAGTGTGTTTCTTAACAATACCAACTGAAAATATCAGAAAAGAAGGTCCAAGCGTCTTCGACAGAGGGGATCAAGCTGATTCTATACCATTTTACAGTTTTTTAGCAAGCGTCTATGGCAAATCAGGACAGGTCGTTTCACTGAGCAGCCATTATGAACACAGGCTGTAAAACAGTGATCACTAAGGTCATTACAGAAAACACCAGACTGATACCTGTCGTGTCTTTGGCACCGCCTGCAGGGAGAAATCATCATTCAAATGAAGACTGTTATTTTATCAAATCAATTCTCTGTAATTATTATTACCTGATTAAACTAATCATGTAAATGTAATTAACTAGGAAGTCGGGGCACCAAGGAAAATATTCAGATTACAAAGTTATAATTCTCCTAATATAACTTAAATATAACTATTTTAATATCTTAATATCAATTAGTCTTCTAATTAATGAATTATTCTTTACCTCACCTTGGTCTCATTCCAAACGTCGTAAATGGTTGGTTATCTGCACGAACCCAGTCTTCACTATAAATCATCAATTGTCTCAATCATTTATTTATTAACTAACTAAATAATCACAGAAATACATAAACAAACAAAGTAGAGATGGTTACAAGGAAATGATAGGGGATGTTCCCTAGTGGGCTAAACCGGTATGGCGGCTTGGTAGACAGACACTATCACTCATTCGGAAATAATTGCAATCAATACATATGTTTACGCTCAGTATGTCGTCGTGATCTCTGTTGGAATCGTCCTTTCCTGTTGGAAGTTCATCCGCCCGTCTTTCGTGGTTAGAATGGATACTTCAGAGTCCCATTCAGAAATGTTCTTATAGAATAGATGTTTCGGGCGATTGTCGGCCTTCGCATTCAATGGACCACAATTCCTAGCTGCAGACTAGTAATTAGTATCGAAAAGTTGCTCTTATTCTGTCGGTCTCAGAGTTTCAACAACCATTACAAACTTAGCTTATACTCAGGTTTTATTGTCTCTACTCAAACCTTAGCCCTCTCGGTAATCGAGGTAAGCTTGGTCTCAAGGGAAATTCCCAAGGTGGGGGTTATATCTAGAACAGTAGGAAAGGGCTGTCCCATGACTACAGATCTATGTCTGTGCTCATGGGGTGGGCCTATGACTTAGTTAAACTCCCAAGGGAATTGGAGTTTCCTTCATTAAACAGTTTAAAGCACGTTACATAATTTCACAAATAGTTTCATCTTTACTCAATCATTTTATACAACAATTAGATGCAACCCTCACAACTGAAACTCTTGTATAAACAGAGTTATGGTAATGCAGCTGTATTGTCTCTCATGAGTTAAACGAAATGGACCAGTTCGTAGCAGGATTCTCCCTCGACTGTGTACACATTCTCCAAAACATGGACATTGTTCAGTTCTCAAGTTCTATGATGGAGAAGAGGTTCCTTTGTTCTCCTGTGAAACCTTCTCTCTCTATACTGCCTGGCCATCAGGAGAGAGACTCCTCTAGGAATTTATGACCTGCGATAACAGAGCCTGGGGGAAGAGAGCGGCAGTGAGAGAGAGAGAGAGGGGGGAGTGGTGCTCGCTATACCCAAAGAGGGCCACGTCATGACATACCTATCAGGATTATTTGTGAGGATAACATCGAGGAGAGTAGCCTTTTCTGGGTGTTTGGAGTCACAACTTGTGGGATTGGTGATAATCTGAGAAAGATTTAGGGAGTCCCATTGCTTTAGGACTTGGTCAGGTGGTTTAAGCATTTAAGATATAAAACTGTATTTTTTTGTGAAGAATCAACTGAATAATTTTGCACGCCCAATTTTTCAGTTTTTGATTTGTTAAAAAAGTTAGAAATATCCAATAAATGTCGTTCCACTTCATGACTGTGTCCCACTTGTTGTTGATTCTTCACAAAAAAATACAGTTTTATATCTTTATGTTTGAAGCCTGAAATGTGGCAAAAGGTCGCAAAGTTCAAGGGGGCCGAATACTTTCGCAAGGCACTGTACATAAGTATTCAGACCATTTGCCCTGAGACTTGAAATTGAGCTCAGGTGCATCCTGTTTCCATTGATCATCCTTGAGATGTTTCTACAGCTTGATTGGAGTCCACTTGTGGTAAATTCAATTGATTGGACATGATTAGGAAAGGCAGACATCTGTCTATATAAGGTCCCACAGTTGGCAGTGCATGTCAGAGCAAAAACCAAGCCATGAGGTTGAGGGAATTGCCTGTAGAGCTCCGAGACAGGATTGTTTCGAGACCTCAGATCTGGGGAAGGGAACCAAAACATTTCTGCAGCATTGAAGGTCCCCAAGAACACAGTGGTCTCCATCATTCTGAAATGGAAGAAGTTTGGAACCACCGAGACTCTTCCTAGAGCTGGCCACCCGGCCAATCTGAGCAATCGGGGGAGAAGGGCCTTGGTCAGGGAGGTGACCAAGAACTTGATGGTCACTCTGACAGAGTTCCTCTGTGGAGATGGGAGAACCTTTCAGAAGGACAATCATCTCTGCAGCACTCCACCAATCAGGTCTTCATGGTTAGAGTGGCCAGATGGAAGATACTCCTCAGTCAAAGGCAGATGACAGTCTGCTTGGAGTTTGCCAAAAGGCACCTAAAGGCTCTCAGACGATGAGAAACAAGATTATCTGGTCTGATGAAACCAAGATTGAAATCTTTGGCCTGAATGCCAAACGTCATGTCTGGAGGAAACCTGGCACCATCCCTACGGTGAAGCATGGTGGTGGCAGCATCATGCTGTGGGGATGTTTTTCAGCGTCAGGGACTGGGAGACTGGTCAGGATCGAGGGAAAGATGAACAGAGCAAAGTACAGAGAGATCTTTGATGAAAACCTGCTCCAGAGCGCTCAGGTTCACCTTCCAACAGGACAACGACCCCTAAGCACACAGCCAAGACAACACACGAGTAGCTTCGGGACACGTTTCTGAATGTTCTTGAGTAGTATATAATAGTAGCCCAGCCAATGCCTGATCAAACATCTCTGGAGAGACCTGAAAATAGCATGTTTACAGTCCCTGTCTCTCTGGAAGGAGATCCTCGCCCTGAGCTTGTGTACTTTATTATCCAGAGACTGAATGTAGTGAGTAATATACTCTGCGGCAGTGACTAGGGCCCCACTCTTCCTCGATGCAGCCC
>NC_034183.2:3645190-3727690 GCF_002021735.2 Oncorhynchus kisutch | reverse complement strand
CCCCTCAGATACTATAGTATTACTACAACCAGTCTCTATCCCCCCTCAGATATTATAGTATTACTGATGTACCAACCAGTCTCTATCACCCCCCAGATACTATAGTATTACTGATGTACCAACCAGTCTCTATCACCCCCCAGATACTATAGTATTACTACAACCAGTCTCTATCACCCCTCAGATACTATAGTATTACTGATGTACCAACCAGTCTCTATCCCCCCTCAGATACTATAGTATTACTACAACCAGTCTCTATCCCCCCTCAGATATTATAGTATTACTACAACCAGTCTCTATCACCCCTCAGATACTATAGTATTACTACAACCAGTCTCTATCCCCCCTCAGATATTATAGTATTACTACAACCAGTCTCTATCACCCCTCAGATACTATAGTATTACTACAACCAGTCTCTATCCCCCCTCAGATATTATAGTATTACTACAACCAGTCTCTATCACCCCTCAGATACTATAGTATTACTACAACCAGTCTCTATCACCCCTCAGATACTATAGTATTACTACAACCAGTCTCTATCCCCCCTCAGATACTATAGTATTACTACAACCAGTCTCTATCCCCCCTCAGATACTATAGTATTACTGATGTACCAACCAGTCTCTATCACCCCTCAGATACTATAGTATTACTACAACCAGTCTCTATCCCCCCTCAGATACTATAGTATTACTGATGTACCAACCAGTCTCTATCACCCCTCAGATACTATAGTATTACTGATGTACCAACCATTCTCTATCACTCCTTTATATACAATGCTTCTGAGTATAACACTTTTCCAAGTTTCACCCAGAATCCAACAGTTCTAAAGATGAATTTTCCCTCAAGGAGCTTTTGGGAAACGCGGTAGAGAATGGTTGGTACATCAGGCTGGGTTTAGTCAGCCGTCCTTTTTCCCCAATTTAAACATTTTACATGTATTTAAACCCAAATAAGGCTTGGGAGAGTGTGAAATAGGTCTAGGCAGCTGTCAAATCTATGTCACGACATATAGCATTGTGGTCTGCTGTCAAATCTGTCACGACATA
The DNA here is from genome assembly GCF_002021735.2 of Oncorhynchus kisutch. Taxonomy (NCBI): domain Eukaryota; kingdom Metazoa; phylum Chordata; class Actinopteri; order Salmoniformes; family Salmonidae; genus Oncorhynchus; species Oncorhynchus kisutch. The sequence continues at coordinate 3,726,629 of NC_034183.2, read as the reverse complement.
TAGCATTGTGGTCTGCTGTCAAATCTATGTCACGACATATAGCATTGTGGTCTGCTGTCAAATCTATGTCACGACATATAGCATTGTGGTCTGCTGTCAAATCTATGTCACGACATATAGCATTGTGGTCTGCTGTCAAGTCTAATAGAATTGTGGTCTGCTGTCAAGTCTATGTCACGACATATAGCATTGTGGTCTGCTGTCAAGTCTATGTCACGACATATAGCATTGTGGTCTGCTGTCAAGTCTATGTCACGACATATAGCATTGTGGTCTGCTGTCAAATCTATGTCACGACATATAGCATTGTGGTCTGCTGTCAAATCTATGTCGCGACATATAGCATTGTGGTCTGCTGTCAAATCTATGTCACGACATATAGCATTGTGGTCTGCTGTCAAATCTATGTCACGACATATAGCATTGTGGTCTGCTGTCAAATCTATGTCACGACATATAGCATTGTGGTCTGCTGTCAAGTCTAATAGAATTGTGGTCTGCTGTCAAGTCTATGTCACGACATATAGCATTGTGGTCTGCTGTCAAGTCTATGTCACGACATATAGCATTGTGGTCTGCTGTCAAGTCTATGTCACGACATATAGCATTGTGGTCTGCTGTCAAATCTATGTCACGACATATAGCATTGTGGTCTGCTGTCAAATCTATGTCACGACATATAGCATTGTGGTCTGCTGTCAAATCTATGTCACGACATATAGCATTGTGGTCTGCTGTCAAGTCTAATAGAATTGTGGTCCGCTGTCAAGTCTATGTCACGACATATAGCATTGTGGTCTGCTGTCAAGTCTATGTCACGACATATAGCATTGTGGTCTGCTGTCAAGTCTATGTCGCGACATATAGCATTGTGGTCTGCTGTCAAGTCTATGTCACGACATATAGCATTGTGGTCAGCTGTCCTCTGTCCACTTTAAACGTTGGTTTGAGAGAGTGAAAGTGACTAAATATGTGTTGTATCTCCCCCCCATACAGTCGAAGGAGTCTTCGTCAGTCCTGAGCTGTGACATCTCAGCAGACGACAAGTACATCGTCACAGGCTCCGGGGACAAGAAGGCTACTGTCTACGAGGTCATCTACTAGAGACAGACACACAGACGGATGGACAGATGAGATTGTGGTGGATTGGAGAACCTCAGATGGGATTATGATGGAGTGGAGGACCTCAAATAGGATTATGGTGGATTGGAGAACCTCAGATGGGATTATGGTGGAGTGGAGAACCTCAAATGGGATTATGGTGGATTGGAGAACCTCAGATGGGATTATGGTGGAGAGGAGGACCTCAGATGGGATTATGGTGGAGAGAAGGACCTCAAATGGGATTATGGTGGATTGGAGAACCTCAGATGGGATTATGGTGGAGTGGAGAACCTCAAATAGGATTATGGTGGATTGGAGAACCTCCGATGGGATTATGGTGGAGAGGAGGACCTCAAATGGGATTATGGTGGATTGGAGAACCTCAGGTGGGATTATGATGGAGTGGAGGACCTCAAATGGGATTATGATGGATTGGAGAACCTCAGATGGGATTATGATGGAGTGGAGGACTTCAGATGGGATTGTGGTGGAGTGGAGAACCTCAGATGGGATTATGGTGGAGTGGAGGACCTCAGATGGGATTGTGGTGGAGTGGAGGACCTCAGATGGGATTGTGGTGGAGTGGAGGACCTCAGATGGGATTATGGTGGAGTGGAGGACCTCAAATGGGATTATGGTGGAGTAGAGGACCTCAGATGGGATTATGGATGACTCCTTCCTCCCTCACAGAGACAGACATCCTGGATGTGATGTTGGCGTTCTGGAGTCTGCTGGCACACAGCCCCCCCCCCCGGCTATCTGGGACGCTTCGCTGACCTGGGTAGGAGGGCGGTGCCGGGGCTGAGTTTGGCCAAACGTGACCAGACTGGTATTGTGTCTCAGGCTCTGCCAGCCCTCCCTCGTCAGGACTAAGGAATAGCCCTACACTAGCTGAGGGAGTCCAGGAAGCTCCAGAGGAAGTAAGAGAAGAAGAAAAACATCGTTTTTCAATCACTATTTGTTTTATGTGTCTCGGCGGCACAGAGAGGGTACAGAGGAGAGAGGTTCGAGGTTCAGTTTGACTCAGCGTGAAAAAGCAGCCTGTGTTTAGTCAAATGTACATAGTAGTTTAGCTGGTGTACGTGACGGCGGAATAAAAGGCCTTTGTTTTCTGGTGTCCAGATTCACTCTCTCTGTTTCTGCCTGTGTGATGGTTCTCTCTGCATGTATTTGGGCTCCCGAGTGGCGCAGAGGTCTAAGGCACTGCATCTCAGTGCTAGAGGAGTCACTACAGTCCCTGGTTCGAATCCCAGACTGCGTCACATCCGGGCCGTGATTGGGAGTCCCATAGGGGGCGGCGCACAAGTTGCCCAGCATCGTCCGAGTTTGGCCGAGGGGGTGGGGTGGGGGGGGGGGTAGGCCGTCATTTGTAAATAAGAGTTTGTTCTTGCCTGGTTAAATAAAGGTTCAATTTACAAAAATAAAACATGTTCTGTCCTCTCCTTGGATCTCTCCCTCTCTCAGGACGATGAAGATCTTTATAAAAATATTTATATTTTTCATCTTTCCTTTTGTCGTGATCCTTTTCCAGCCTGACCTTTTCCTGAAATGTAATTACGATATAATCTTAACCCCAAACCCCCCCCCCCCCCCCCTGTAGAAAATTACATTTCTACTGGAGCACTGAACAAAGCACGAGAGGAACACGTGAAACATAATATCTAGTGGCATACAATACCCCTGTCTGACCAGACCAGGACCCTGTATAGAGTAGTAGAGATGGAGCTGTGACCAGACCAGGACCCTGTATAGAGTAGTAGAGATGGAGCTGTGACCAGACCAGGACCCTGTATAGAGTAGTAGAGATGGAGCTGTGACCAGACCAGGACCCTGTATAGAGTAGTAGAGATGGAGCTGTGACCAGACCAGGACCCTGTATAGACTAGTAGAGATGGAGCTGTGACCAGACCAGGACCCTGTATAGAGTAGTAGAGATGGAGCTGTGACCAGACCAGGACCCTGTATAGAGTAGTAGAGATGGAGCTGTGACCAGACCAGGACCCTGTATAGACTAGTAGAGATGGAGCTGTGACCAGACCAGGACCGTGTATAGAGTAGTAGAGATGGAGCTGTGACCAGACCAGACCAGGACCCTGTATAGAGTAGTAGAGATGGAGCTGTGACCAGACCAGACCAGGACCCTGTATAGAGTAGTAGAGATGGAGCTGTGACCAGACCAGGACCCTGTATAGAGTAGTAGAGATGGAGCTGTGACCAGACCAGGACCCTGTATAGAGTAGTAGAGATGGAGCTGTGACCAGACCAGACCAGACCAGGACCCTGTATAGAATAGTAGAGATGGAGCTGTGACCAGACCAGACCAGGAGCATGTATAGAGTAGTAGAGATGGAGCTGTGACCAGACCAGACCAGGAGCCTGTAGAGATGGAGCTGTGACCAGACCAGGACCCTGTATAGAGTAGTAGAGATGGAGCTGTGACCAGACCAGGACCCTGTATAGAGTAGTAGAGATGGAGCTGTGACCAGACCAGACCAGGACCCTGTATAGAGTAGTAGAGATGGAGCTGTGACCAGACCAGACCAGGACCCTGTATAGAGTAGTAGAGATGGAGCTGTGACCAGACCAGGACCCTGTATAGAGTAGTAGAGATGGAGCTGTGACCAGACCAGGACCCTGTATAGAGTAGTAGAGATGGAGCTGTGACCAGACCAGACCAGGACCCTGTATAGAGGAGTAGAGATGGAGCTGTGACCAGACCATTACCCTGTATAGAGTAGTAGAGATGGCGCTGTGACCAGACCAGACCAGGACCCTGTATAGAGTAGTAGAGATGGAGCTGTGACCAGACCAGGACCCTGTATAGAGTAGTAGAGATGGAGCTGTGACCAGACTAGGACCCTGTATAGAGTAGTAGAGATGGAGCTGTGACCAGACCAGGACCCTGTATAGAGTAGTAGAGATGGAGCTGTGACCAGACCAGGACCCTGTATAGAGTAGTAGAGATGGAGCTGTGACCAGACCAGGACCCTGTATAGACTAGTAGAGATGGAGCTGTGACCAGACCAGGACCGTGTATAGAGTAGTAGAGATGGAGCTGTGACCAGACCAGACCAGGACCCTGTATAGAGTAGTAGAGATGGAGCTGTGACCAGACCAGACCAGGACCCTGTATAGAGTAGTAGAGATGGAGCTGTGACCAGACCAGGACCCTGTATAGAGTAGTAGAGATGGAGCTGTGACCAGACCAGGACCCTGTATAGAGTAGTAGAGATGGAGCTGTGACCAGACCAGACCAGGACCCTGTATAGAATAGTAGAGATGGAGCTGTGACCAGACCAGACCAGGAGCCTGTATAGAGTAGTAGAGATGGAGCTGTGACCAGACCAGACCAGGAGCCTGTAGAGATGGAGCTGTGACCAGACCAGGACCATGTATAGAGTAGTAGAGATGGAGCTGTGACCAGACCAGGACCCTGTATAGAGTAGTAGAGATGGAGCTGTGACCAGACCAGACCAGGACCCTGTATAGAGTAGTAGAGATGGAGCTGTGACCAGACCAGACCAGGACCCTGTATAGAGTAGTAGAGATGGAGCTGTGACCAGACCAGGACCCTGTATAGAGTAGTAGAGATGGAGCTGTGACCAGACCAGGACCCTGTATAGAGTAGTAGAGATGGAGCTGTGACCAGACCAGACCAGGACCCTGTATAGAGGAGTAGAGATGGAGCTGTGACCAGACCATTACCCTGTATAGAGTAGTAGAGATGGCGCTGTGACCAGACCAGACCAGGACCCTGTATAGAGTAGTAGAGATGGAGCTGTGACCAGACCAGGACCCTGTATAGAGTAGTAGAGATGGAGCTGTGACCAGACTAGGACCCTGTATAGAGTAGTAGAGATGGAGCTGTGACCAGACCAGGACCCTGTATAGAGTAGTAGAGATGGAGCTGTGACCAGACCAGGACCCTGTATAGAGTAGTAGAGATGGAGCTGTGACCAGACCAGGACCCTGTATAGACTAGTAGAGATGGAGCTGTGACCAGACCAGGACCGTGTATAGAGTAGTAGAGATGGAGCTGTGACCAGACCAGACCAGGACCCTGTATAGAGTAGTAGAGATGGAGCTGTGACCAGACCAGACCAGGACCCTGTATAGAGTAGTAGAGATGGAGCTGTGACCAGACCAGGACCCTGTATAGAGTAGTAGAGATGGAGCTGTGACCAGACCAGGACCCTGTATAGAGTAGTAGAGATGGAGCTGTGACCAGACCAGGACCCTGTATAGAGTAGTAGAGATGGAGCTGTGACCAGACCAGACCAGACCAGGACCCTGTATAGAATAGTAGAGATGGAGCTGTGACCAGACCAGACCAGGAGCCTGTATAGAGTAGTAGAGATGGAGCTGTGACCAGACCAGACCAGGAGCCTGTAGAGATGGAGCTGTGACCAGACCAGGACCCTGTATAGAGTAGTAGAGATGGAGCTGTGACCAGACCAGGACCCTGTATAGAGTAGTAGAGATGGAGCTGTGACCAGACCAGGACCCTGTATAGACTAGTAGAGATGGAGCTGTGACCAGACCAGGACCCTGTATAGAGTAGTAGAGATGGAGCTGTGACCAGACCAGGACCCTGTATAGAGTAGTAGAGATGGAGCTGTGACCAGACCAGGACCCTGTATAGACTAGTAGAGATGGAGCTGTGACCAGACCAGGACCGTGTATAGAGTAGTAGAGATGGAGCTGTGACCAGACCAGACCAGGACCCTGTATAGAGTAGTAGAGATGGAGCTGTGACCAGACCAGACCAGGACCCTGTATAGAGTAGTAGAGATGGAGCTGTGACCAGACCAGGACCCTGTATAGAGTAGTAGAGATGGAGCTGTGACCAGACCAGGACCCTGTATAGAGTAGTAGAGATGGAGCTGTGACCAGACCAGACCAGACCAGGACCCTGTATAGAATAGTAGAGATGGAGCTGTGACCAGACCAGACCAGGAGCCTGTATAGAGTAGTAGAGATGGAGCTGTGACCAGACCAGACCAGGAGCCTGTAGAGATGGAGCTGTGACCAGACCAGGACCCTGTATAGAGTAGTAGAGATGGAGCTGTGACCAGACCAGGACCCTGTATAGAGTAGTAGAGATGGAGCTGTGACCAGACCAGACCAGGACCCTGTATAGAGTAGTAGAGATGGAGCTGTGACCAGACCAGGACCCTGTATAGAGTAGTAGAGATGGAGCTGTGACCAGACCAGGACCCTGTATAGAGTAGTAGAGATGGAGCTGTGACCAGACCAGACCAGGACCCTGTATAGAGGAGTAGAGATGGAGCTGTGACCAGACCATTACCCTGTATAGAGTAGTAGAGATGGAGCTGTGACCAGACCAGACCAGGACCCTGTATAGAGTAGTAGAGATGGAGCTGTGACCAGACCAGGACCCTGTATAGAGTAGTAGAGATGGAGCTGTGACCAGACTAGGACCCTGTATAGAGTAGTAGAGATGGAGCTGTGACCAGACCAGGACCCTGTATAGAGTAGTAGAGATGGAGCTGTGACCAGACCAGGACCCTGTATAGAGTAGTAGAGATGGAGCTGTGACCAGACCAGGACCCTGTATAGACTAGTAGAGATGGAGCTGTGACCAGACCAGGACCGTGTATAGAGTAGTAGAGATGGAGCTGTGACCAGACCAGACCAGGACCCTGTATAGAGTAGTAGAGATGGAGCTGTGACCAGACCAGACCAGGACCCTGTATAGAGTAGTAGAGATGGAGCTGTGACCAGACCAGGACCCTGTATAGAGTAGTAGAGATGGAGCTGTGACCAGACCAGGACCCTGTATAGAGTAGTAGAGATGGAGCTGTGACCAGACCAGGACCCTGTATAGAGTAGTAGAGATGGAGCTGTGACCAGACCAGACCAGACCAGGACCCTGTATAGAATAGTAGAGATGGAGCTGTGACCAGACCAGACCAGGAGCCTGTATAGAGTAGTAGAGATGGAGCTGTGACCAGACCAGACCAGGAGCCTGTAGAGATGGAGCTGTGACCAGACCAGGACCCTGTATAGAGTAGTAGAGATGGAGCTGTGACCAGACCAGGACCCTGTATAGAGTAGTAGAGATGGAGCTGTGACCAGACCAGACCAGGACCCTGTATAGAGTAGTAGAGATGGAGCTGTGACCAGACCAGGACCCTGTATAGAGTAGTAGAGATGGAGCTGTGACCAGACCAGGACCCTGTATAGAGTAGTAGAGATGGAGCTGTGACCAGACCAGACCAGGACCCTGTATAGAGGAGTAGAGATGGAGCTGTGACCAGACCATTACCCTGTATAGAGTAGTAGAGATGGAGCTGTGACCAGACCAGACCAGGACCCTGTATAGAGTAGTAGAGATGGAGCTGTGACCAGACCAGGACCCTGTATAGAGTAGTAGAGATGGAGCTGTGACCAGACTAGGACCCTGTATAGAGTAGTAGAGATGGAGCTTTGACCAGGCCAGGACCCTGTATAGAGTAGTAGAGATGGAGCTGTGACCAGACCAGACCAGGACCCTGTATAGAATAGGAGAGATGGAGCTGTGACCAGACCAGAACCCTGTATAGAGTAGTAGAGATGGAGCTGTGACCAGACCAGGACCCTGTATAGAGTAGTAGAGATGGAGCTGTGACCAGACCAGACCAGACCAGGACCCTGTATAGAATAGTAGAGATGGAGCTGTGACCAGACCAGACCAGGAGCCTGTATAGAGTAGTAGAGATGGAGCTGTGACCAGACCAGACCAGGAGCCTGTAGAGATGGAGCTGTGACCAGACCAGGACCCTGTATAGAGTAGTAGAGATGGAGCTGTGACCAGACCAGGACCCTGTATAGAGTAGTAGAGATGGAGCTGTGACCAGACCAGACCAGGACCCTGTATAGAGTAGTAGAGATGGAGCTGTGACCAGACCAGGACCCTGTATAGAGTAGTAGAGATGGAGCTGTGACCAGACCAGGACCCTGTATAGACTAGTAGAGATGGAGCTGTGACCAGACCAGGACCCTGTATAGAGTAGTAGAGATGGAGCTGTGACCAGACCAGGACCCTGTATAGAGTAGTAGAGATGGAGCTGTGACCAGACCAGGACCCTGTATAGACTAGTAGAGATGGAGCTGTGACCAGACCAGGACCGTGTATAGAGTAGTAGAGATGGAGCTGTGACCAGACCAGACCAGGACCCTGTATAGAGTAGTAGAGATGGAGCTGTGACCAGACCAGACCAGGACCCTGTATAGAGTAGTAGAGATGGAGCTGTGACCAGACCAGGACCCTGTATAGAGTAGTAGAGATGGAGCTGTGACCAGACCAGGACCCTGTATAGAGTAGTAGAGATGGAGCTGTGACCAGACCAGACCAGACCAGGACCCTGTATAGAATAGTAGAGATGGAGCTGTGACCAGACCAGACCAGGAGCCTGTATAGAGTAGTAGAGATGGAGCTGTGACCAGACCAGACCAGGAGCCTGTATAGACTAGTAGAGATGGAGCTGTGACCAGACCAGGACCCTGTATAGAGTAGTAGAGATGGAGCTGTGACCAGACCAGGACCCTGTATAGAGTAGTAGAGATGGAGCTGTGACCAGACCAGGACCCTGTATAGAGTAGTAGAGATGGAGCTGTGACCAGACCAGGACCCTGTATAGAGTAGTAGAGATGGAGCTGTGACCAGACCAGGACCCTGTATAGAGTAGTAGAGATGGAGCTGTGACCAGACCAGACCAGGACCCTGTATAGAGTAGTAGAGATGGAGCTGTGACCAGACCAGGACCCTGTATAGAGTAGTAGAGATGGAGCTGTGACCAGACCAGGACCCTGTATAGAGTAGTAGAGATGGAGCTGTGACCAGACCAGACCAGGACCCTGTATAGAGGAGTAGAGATGGAGCTGTGACCAGACCATTACCCTGTATAGAGTAGTAGAGATGGAGCTGTGACCAGACCAGACCAGGACCCTGTATAGAGTAGTAGAGATGGAGCTGTGACCAGACCAGGACCCTGTATAGAGTAGTAGAGATGGAGCTGTGACCAGACTAGGACCCTGTATAGAGTAGTAGAGATGGAGCTGTGACCAGACCAGGACCCTGTATAGAGTAGTAGAGATGGAGCTGTGACCAGACCAGGACCCTGTATAGAGTAGTAGAGATGGAGCTGTGACCAGACCAGGACCCTGTATAGACTAGTAGAGATGGAGCTGTGACCAGACCAGACCAGACCAGGACCCTGTATAGAATAGTAGAGATGGAGCTGTGACCAGACCAGACCAGGAGCCTGTATAGAGTAGTAGAGATGGAGCTGTGACCAGACCAGACCAGGAGCCTGTAGAGATGGAGCTGTGACCAGACCAGGACCCTGTATAGAGTAGTAGAGATGGAGCTGTGACCAGACCAGGACCCTGTATAGACTAGTAGAGATGGAGCTGTGACCAGACCAGGACCCTGTATAGAGTAGTAGAGATGGAGCTGTGACCAGACCAGGACCCTGTATAGAGTAGTAGAGATGGAGCTGTGACCAGACCAGGACCCTGTATAGACTAGTAGAGATGGAGCTGTGACCAGACCAGGACCGTGTATAGAGTAGTAGAGATGGAGCTGTGACCAGACCAGACCAGGACCCTGTATAGAGTAGTAGAGATGGAGCTGTGACCAGACCAGACCAGGACCCTGTATAGAGTAGTAGAGATGGAGCTGTGACCAGACCAGGACCCTGTATAGAGTAGTAGAGATGGAGCTGTGACCAGACCAGGACCCTGTATAGAGTAGTAGAGATGGAGCTGTGACCAGACCAGACCAGACCAGGACCCTGTATAGAATAGTAGAGATGGAGCTGTGACCAGACCAGACCAGGAGCCTGTATAGAGTAGTAGAGATGGAGCTGTGACCAGACCAGACCAGGAGCCTGTAGAGATGGAGCTGTGACCAGACCAGGACCCTGTATAGAGTAGTAGAGATGGAGCTGTGACCAGACCAGGACCCTGTATAGAGTAGTAGAGATGGAGCTGTGACCAGACTAGGACCCTGTATAGAGTAGTAGAGATGGAGCTGTGACCAGACCAGGACCCTGTATAGAGTAGTAGAGATGGAGCTGTGACCAGACCAGGACCCTGTATAGAGTAGTAGAGATGGAGCTGTGACCAGACCAGGACCCTGTATAGACTAGTAGAGATGGAGCTGTGACCAGACCAGGACCGTGTATAGAGTAGTAGAGATGGAGCTGTGACCAGACCAGACCAGGACCCTGTATAGAGTAGTAGAGATGGAGCTGTGACCAGACCAGACCAGGACCCTGTATAGAGTAGTAGAGATGGAGCTGTGACCAGACCAGGACCCTGTATAGAGTAGTAGAGATGGAGCTGTGACCAGACCAGGACCCTGTATAGAGTAGTAGAGATGGAGCTGTGACCAGACCAGACCAGACCAGGACCCTGTATAGAATAGTAGAGATGGAGCTGTGACCAGACCAGACCAGGAGCCTGTATAGAGTAGTAGAGATGGAGCTGTGACCAGACCAGACCAGGACCCTGTATAGAGTAGTAGAGATGGAGCTGTGACCAGACCAGACCAGGACCCTGTATAGAGTAGTAGAGATGGAGCTGTGACCAGACCAGGACCCTGTATAGAGTAGTAGAGATGGAGCTGTGACCAGACCAGGACCCTGTATAGAGTAGTAGAGATGGAGCTGTGACCAGACCAGACCAGACCAGGACCCTGTATAGAGTAGTAGAGATGGAGCTGTGACCAGACCAGACCAGACCAGGACCCTGTATAGAATAGTAGAGATGGAGCTGTGACCAGACCAGACCAGGAGCCTGTATAGAGTAGTAGAGATGGAGCTGTGACCAGACCAGACCAGGAGCCTGTAGAGATGGAGCTGTGACCAGACCAGGACCCTGTATAGAGTAGTAGAGATGGAGCTGTGACCAGACCAGACCAGGACCCTGTATAGAGTAGTAGAGATGGAGCTGTGACCAGACCAGGACCCTGTATAGAGTAGTAGAGATGGAGCTGTGACCAGACCAGGACCCTGTATAGAGTAGTAGAGATGGAGCTGTGACCAGACCAGACCAGGACCCTGTATAGAGTAGTAGAGATGGAGCTGTGACCAGACCAGGACCCTGTATAGAGTAGTAGAGATGGAGCTGTGACCAGACTAGGACCCTGTATAGAGTAGTAGAGATGGAGCTTTGACCAGGCCAGGACCCTGTATAGAGTAGTAGAGATGGAGCTGTGACCAGACCAGACCAGGACCCTGTATAGAATAGGAGAGATGGAGCTGTGACCAGACCAGAACCCTGTATAGAGTAGTAGAGATGGAGCTGTGACCAGACCAGGACCCTGTATAGAGTAGTAGAGATGGAGCTGTGACCAGACCAGACCAGACCAGGACCCTGTATAGAATAGTAGAGATGGAGCTGTGACCAGACCAGGAGCCTGTATAGAGTAGTAGAGATGGAGCTGTGACCAGACCAGACCAGGAGCCTGTAGAGATGGAGCTGTGACCAGACCAGGACCCTGTATAGAGTAGTAGAGATGGAGCTGTGACCAGACCAGGACCCTGTATAGAGTAGTAGAGATGGAGCTGTGACCAGACCAGACCAGGACCCTGTATAGAGTAGTAGAGATGGAGCTGTGACCAGACCAGGACCCTGTATAGAGTAGTAGAGATGGAGCTGTGACCAGACCAGGACCCTGTATAGAGTAGTAGAGATGGAGCTGTGACCAGACCAGACCAGGACCCTGTATAGAGGAGTAGAGATGGAGCTGTGACCAGACCATTACCCTGTATAGAGTAGTAGAGATGGAGCTGTGACCAGACCAGACCAGGACCCTGTATAGAGTAGTAGAGATGGAGCTGTGACCAGACCAGGACCCTGTATAGAGTAGTAGAGATGGAGCTGTGACCAGGCCAGGACCCTGTATAGAGTAGTAGAGATGGAGCTGTGACCAGACCAGACCAGGACCCTGTATAGAATAGTAGAGATGGAGCTGTGACCAGACCAGAACCCTGTATAGAGTAGTAGAGATGGTGCTGTGACCAGACCAGGACCCTGTATAGAGTAGTAGAGATGGAGCTGTGACCAGACCAGGACCCTGTATAGAGTAGTAGAGATGGAGCTGTGACCAGACCAGGACCCTGTATAGAGTAGTGGAGATGGAGCTGTGACCAGACCAGGACCCTGTATAGAGTAGTAGAGATGGAGCTGTGACCAGACCAGACCAGGACCCTGTATAGAGTAGTAGAGATGGAGCTGTGACCAGACCAGGACCCTGTATAGAGTAGTAGAGATGGAGCTGTGACCAGACCAGGACCCTGTATAGAGTAGTAGAGATGGAGCTGTGACCAGACCAGGACCCTGTATAGAGTAGTAGAGATGGAGCTGTGACCAGACCAGGACCCTGTATAGAGTAGTAGAGATGGAGCTGTGACCAGACCAGGACCCTGTATAGAGTAGTAGAGATGGAGCTGTGACCAGACCAGGACCCTGTATAGACTAGTAGAGATGGAGCTGTGACCAGACCAGGACCCTGTATAGAGTAGTAGAGATGGAGCTGTGACCAGACCAGGACCCTGTATAGAGTAGTAGAGATGGAGCTGTGACCAGACCAGGACCCTGTATAGACTAGTAGAGATGGAGCTGTGACCAGACCAGGACCGTGTATAGAGTAGTAGAGATGGAGCTGTGACCAGACCAGACCAGGACCCTGTATAGAGTAGTAGAGATGGAGCTGTGACCAGACCAGACCAGGACCCTGTATAGAGTAGTAGAGATGGAGCTGTGACCAGACCAGGACCCTGTATAGAGTAGTAGAGATGGAGCTGTGACCAGACCAGGACCCTGTATAGAGTAGTAGAGATGGAGCTGTGACCAGACCAGACCAGACCAGGACCCTGTATAGAATAGTAGAGATGGAGCTGTGACCAGACCAGACCAGGAGCCTGTATAGAGTAGTAGAGATGGAGCTGTGACCAGACCAGACCAGGAGCCTGTAGAGATGGAGCTGTGACCAGACCAGGACCCTGTATAGAGTAGTAGAGATGGAGCTGTGACCAGACCAGGACCCTGTATAGAGTAGTAGAGATGGAGCTGTGACCAGACCAGACCAGGACCCTGTATAGAGTAGTAGAGATGGAGCTGTGACCAGACCAGGACCCTGTATAGAGTAGTAGAGATGGAGCTGTGACCAGACCAGGACCCTGTATAGAGTAGTAGAGATGGAGCTGTGACCAGACCAGACCAGGACCCTGTATAGAGGAGTAGAGATGGAGCTGTGACCAGACCATTACCCTGTATAGAGTAGTAGAGATGGAGCTGTGACCAGACCAGACCAGGACCCTGTATAGAGTAGTAGAGATGGAGCTGTGACCAGACCAGGACCCTGTATAGAGTAGTAGAGATGGAGCTGTGACCAGACTAGGACCCTGTATAGAGTAGTAGAGATGGAGCTGTGACCAGACCAGGACCCTGTATAGAGTAGTAGAGATGGAGCTGTGACCAGACCAGGACCCTGTATAGAGTCGTAGAGATGGAGCTGTGACCAGACCAGGACCCTGTATAGACTAGTAGAGATGGAGCTGTGACCAGACCAGGACCGTGTATAGAGTAGTAGAGATGGAGCTGTGACCAGACCAGACCAGGACCCTGTATAGAGTAGTAGAGATGGAGCTGTGACCAGACCAGACCAGGACCCTGTATAGAGTAGTAGAGATGGAGCTGTGACCAGACCAGGACCCTGTATAGAGTAGTAGAGATGGAGCTGTGACCAGACCAGGACCCTGTATAGAGTAGTAGAGATGGAGCTGTGACCAGACCAGGACCCTGTATAGAGTAGTAGAGATGGAGCTGTGACCAGACCAGACCAGACCAGGACCCTGTATAGAATAGTAGAGATGGAGCTGTGACCAGACCAGACCAGGAGCCTGTATAGAGTAGTAGAGATGGAGCTGTGACCAGACCAGACCAGGAGCCTGTAGAGATGGAGCTGTGACCAGACCAGGACCCTGTATAGAGTAGTAGAGATGGAGCTGTGACCAGACCAGGACCCTGTATAGAGTAGTAGAGATGGAGCTGTGACCAGACCAGACCAGGACCCTGTATAGAGTAGTAGAGATGGAGCTGTGACCAGACCAGGACCCTGTATAGAGTAGTAGAGATGGAGCTGTGACCAGACCAGGACCCTGTATAGAGTAGTAGAGATGGTGCTGTGACCAGACCAGACCAGGACCCTGTATAGAGGAGTAGAGATGGAGCTGTGACCAGACCATTACCCTGTATAGAGTAGTAGAGATGGAGCTGTGACCAGACCAGACCAGGACCCTGTATAGAGTAGTAGAGATGGAGCTGTGACCAGACCAGGACCCTGTATAGAGTAGTAGAGATGGAGCTGTGACCAGACTAGGACCCTGTATAGAGTAGTAGAGATGGAGCTTTGACCAGGCCAGGACCCTGTATAGAGTAGTAGAGATGGAGCTGTGACCAGACCAGACCAGGACCCTGTATAGAATAGGAGAGATGGAGCTGTGACCAGACCAGAACCCTGTATAGAGTAGTAGAGATGGAGCTGTGACCAGACCAGGACCCTGTATAGAGTAGTAGAGATGGAGCTGTGACCAGACCAGACCAGACCAGGACCCTGTATAGAATAGTAGAGATGGAGCTGTGACCAGACCAGACCAGGAGCCTGTATAGAGTAGTAGAGATGGAGCTGTGACCAGACCAGACCAGGAGCCTGTAGAGATGGAGCTGTGACCAGACCAGGACCCTGTATAGAGTAGTAGAGATGGAGCTGTGACCAGACCAGGACCCTGTATAGAGTAGTAGAGATGGAGCTGTGACCAGACCAGACCAGGACCCTGTATAGAGTAGTAGAGATGGAGCTGTGACCAGACCAGGACCCTGTATAGAGTAGTAGAGATGGAGCTGTGACCAGACCAGGACCCTGTATAGAGTAGTAGAGATGGAGCTGTGACCAGACCAGACCAGGACCCTGTATAGAGGAGTAGAGATGGAGCTGTGACCAGACCATTACCCTGTATAGAGTAGTAGAGATGGAGCTGTGACCAGACCAGACCAGGACCCTGTATAGAGTAGTAGAGATGGAGCTGTGACCAGACCAGGACCCTGTATAGAGTAGTAGAGATGGAGCTGTGACCAGACTAGGACCCTGTATAGAGTAGTAGAGATGGAGCTGTGACCAGACCAGGACCCTGTATAGAGTAGTAGAGATGGAGCTGTGACCAGACCAGGACCCTGTATAGAGTAGTAGAGATGGAGCTGTGACCAGACCAGGACCCTGTATAGACTAGTAGAGATGGAGCTGTGACCAGACCAGGACCGTGTATAGAGTAGTAGAGATGGAGCTGTGACCAGACCAGACCAGACCAGGACCCTGTATAGAATAGTAGAGATGGAGCTGTGACCAGACCAGACCAGGAGCCTGTATAGAGTAGTAGAGATGGAGCTGTGACCAGACCAGACCAGGAGCCTGTAGAGATGGAGCTGTGACCAGACCAGGACCCTGTATAGAGTAGTAGAGATGGAGCTGTGACCAGACCAGGACCCTGTATAGAGTAGTAGAGATGGAGCTGTGACCAGACCAGACCAGGACCCTGTATAGAGTAGTAGAGATGGAGCTGTGACCAGACCAGGACCCTGTATAGAGTAGTAGAGATGGAGCTGTGACCAGACCAGGACCCTGTATAGAGTAGTAGAGATGGTGCTGTGACCAGACCAGACCAGGACCCTGTATAGAGGAGTAGAGATGGAGCTGTGACCAGACCATTACCCTGTATAGAGTAGTAGAGATGGAGCTGTGACCAGACCAGACCAGGACCCTGTATAGAGTAGTAGAGATGGAGCTGTGACCAGACCAGGACCCTGTATAGAGTAGTAGAGATGGAGCTGTGACCAGACTAGGACCCTGTATAGAGTAGTAGAGATGGAGCTTTGACCAGGCCAGGACCCTGTATAGAGTAGTAGAGATGGAGCTGTGACCAGACCAGACCAGGACCCTGTATAGAATAGGAGAGATGGAGCTGTGACCAGACCAGAACCCTGTATAGAGTAGTAGAGATGGAGCTGTGACCAGACCAGGACCCTGTATAGAGTAGTAGAGATGGAGCTGTGACCAGACCAGACCAGACCAGGACCCTGTATAGAATAGTAGAGATGGAGCTGTGACCAGACCAGACCAGGAGCCTGTATAGAGTAGTAGAGATGGAGCTGTGACCAGACCAGACCAGGAGCCTGTAGAGATGGAGCTGTGACCAGACCAGGACCCTGTATAGAGTAGTAGAGATGGAGCTGTGACCAGACCAGGACCCTGTATAGAGTAGTAGAGATGGAGCTGTGACCAGACCAGACCAGGACCCTGTATAGAGTAGTAGAGATGGAGCTGTGACCAGACCAGGACCCTGTATAGAGTAGTAGAGATGGAGCTGTGACCAGACCAGGACCCTGTATAGAGTAGTAGAGATGGAGCTGTGACCAGACCAGACCAGGACCCTGTATAGAGGAGTAGAGATGGAGCTGTGACCAGACCATTACCCTGTATAGAGTAGTAGAGATGGAGCTGTGACCAGACCAGACCAGGACCCTGTATAGAGTAGTAGAGATGGAGCTGTGACCAGACCAGGACCCTGTATAGAGTAGTAGAGATGGAGCTGTGACCAGACTAGGACCCTGTATAGAGTAGTAGAGATGGAGCTGTGACCAGACCAGGACCCTGTATAGAGTAGTAGAGATGGAGCTGTGACCAGACCAGGACCCTGTATAGAGTAGTAGAGATGGAGCTGTGACCAGACCAGGACCCTGTATAGACTAGTAGAGATGGAGCTGTGACCAGACCAGGACCGTGTATAGAGTAGTAGAGATGGAGCTGTGACCAGACCAGACCAGACCAGGACCCTGTATAGAATAGTAGAGATGGAGCTGTGACCAGACCAGACCAGGAGCCTGTATAGAGTAGTAGAGATGGAGCTGTGACCAGACCAGACCAGGAGCCTGTAGAGATGGAGCTGTGACCAGACCAGGACCCTGTATAGAGTAGTAGAGATGGAGCTGTGACCAGACCAGGACCCTGTATAGAGTAGTAGAGATGGAGCTGTGACCAGACCAGACCAGGACCCTGTATAGAGTAGTAGAGATGGAGCTGTGACCAGACCAGGACCCTGTATAGAGTAGTAGAGATGGAGCTGTGACCAGACCAGGACCCTGTATAGAGTAGTAGAGATGGAGCTGTGACCAGACCAGACCAGGACCCTGTATAGAGGAGTAGAGATGGAGCTGTGACCAGACCATTACCCTGTATAGAGTAGTAGAGATGGAGCTGTGACCAGACCAGACCAGGACCCTGTATAGAGTAGTAGAGATGGAGCTGTGACCAGACCAGGACCCTGTATAGAGTAGTAGAGATGGAGCTGTGACCAGACTAGGACCCTGTATAGAGTAGTAGAGATGGAGCTTTGACCAGGCCAGGACCCTGTATAGAGTAGTAGAGATGGAGCTGTGACCAGACCAGACCAGGACCCTGTATAGAATAGGAGAGATGGAGCTGTGACCAGACCAGAACCCTGTATAGAGTAGTAGAGATGGAGCTGTGACCAGACCAGGACCCTGTATAGAGTAGTAGAGATGGAGCTGTGACCAGACCAGACCAGACCAGGACCCTGTATAGAATAGTAGAGATGGAGCTGTGACCAGACCAGACCAGGAGCCTGTATAGAGTAGTAGAGATGGAGCTGTGACCAGACCAGACCAGGAGCCTGTAGAGATGGAGCTGTGACCAGACCAGGACCCTGTATAGAGTAGTAGAGATGGAGCTGTGACCAGACCAGGACCCTGTATAGAGTAGTAGAGATGGAGCTGTGACCAGACCAGACCAGGACCCTGTATAGAGTAGTAGAGATGGAGCTGTGACCAGACCAGGACCCTGTATAGAGTAGTAGAGATGGAGCTGTGACCAGACCAGGACCCTGTATAGAGTAGTAGAGATGGAGCTGTGACCAGACCAGACCAGGACCCTGTATAGAGGAGTAGAGATGGAGCTGTGACCAGACCATTACCCTGTATAGAGTAGTAGAGATGGAGCTGTGACCAGACCAGACCAGGACCCTGTATAGAGTAGTAGAGATGGAGCTGTGACCAGACCAGGACCCTGTATAGAGTAGTAGAGATGGAGCTGTGACCAGGCCAGGACCCTGTATAGAGTAGTAGAGATGGAGCTGTGACCAGACCAGACCAGGACCCTGTATAGAATAGTAGAGATGGAGCTGTGACCAGACCAGAACCCTGTATAGAGTAGTAGAGATGGAGCTGTGACCAGACCAGGACCCTGTATAGAGTAGTAGAGATGGAGCTGTGACCAGACCAGGACCCTGTATAGAGTAGTAGAGATGGAGCTGTGACCAGACCAGGACCCTGTATAGAGTAGTAGAGATGGAGCTGTGACCAGACCAGGACCCTGTATAGAGTAGTAGAGATGGAGCTGTGACCAGACCAGGACCCTGTATAGAGTAGTAGAGATGGAGCTGTGACCAGACCAGGACCCTGTATAGAGTAGTAGAGATGGAGCTGTGACCAGACCAGGACCCTGTATAGAGTAGTAGAGATGGAGCTGTGACCAGACCAGGACCCTGTATAGACTAGTAGAGATGGAGCTGTGACCAGACCAGGACCCTGTATAGAGTAGTAGAGATGGAGCTGTGACCAGACCAGGACCCTGTATAGAGTAGTAGAGATGGAGCTGTGACCAGACCAGGACCCTGTATAGACTAGTAGAGATGGAGCTGTGACCAGACCAGGACCGTGTATAGAGTAGTAGAGATGGAGCTGTGACCAGACCAGACCAGGACCCTGTATAGAGTAGTAGAGATGGAGCTGTGACCAGACCAGACCAGGACCCTGTATAGAGTAGTAGAGATGGAGCTGTGACCAGACCAGGACCCTGTATAGAGTAGTAGAGATGGAGCTGTGACCAGACCAGGACCCTGTATAGAGTAGTAGAGATGGAGCTGTGACCAGACCAGACCAGACCAGGACCCTGTATAGAATAGTAGAGATGGAGCTGTGACCAGACCAGACCAGGAGCCTGTATAGAGTAGTAGAGATGGAGCTGTGACCAGACCAGACCAGGAGCCTGTAGAGATGGAGCTGTGACCAGACCAGGACCCTGTATAGAGTAGTAGAGATGGAGCTGTGACCAGACCAGGACCCTGTATAGAGTAGTAGAGATGGAGCTGTGACCAGACCAGACCAGGACCCTGTATAGAGTAGTAGAGATGGAGCTGTGACCAGACCAGGACCCTGTATAGAGTAGTAGAGATGGAGCTGTGACCAGACCAGGACCCTGTATAGAGTAGTAGAGATGGAGCTGTGACCAGACCAGACCAGGACCCTGTATAGAGGAGTAGAGATGGAGCTGTGACCAGACCATTACCCTGTATAGAGTAGTAGAGATGGAGCTGTGACCAGACCAGACCAGGACCCTGTATAGAGTAGTAGAGATGGAGCTGTGACCAGACCAGGACCCTGTATAGAGTAGTAGAGATGGAGCTGTGACCAGACTAGGACCCTGTATAGAGTAGTAGAGATGGAGCTGTGACCAGACCAGGACCCTGTATAGAGTAGTAGAGATGGAGCTGTGACCAGACCAGGACCCTGTATAGAGTAGTAGAGATGGAGCTGTGACCAGACCAGGACCCTGTATAGACTAGTAGAGATGGAGCTGTGACCAGACCAGGACCGTGTATAGAGTAGTAGAGATGGAGCTGTGACCAGACCAGACCAGACCAGGACCCTGTATAGAATAGTAGAGATGGAGCTGTGACCAGACCAGACCAGGAGCCTGTATAGAGTAGTAGAGATGGAGCTGTGACCAGACCAGACCAGGAGCCTGTAGAGATGGAGCTGTGACCAGACCAGGACCCTGTATAGAGTAGTAGAGATGGAGCTGTGACCAGACCAGGACCCTGTATAGAGTAGTAGAGATGGAGCTGTGACCAGACCAGACCAGGACCCTGTATAGAGTAGTAGAGATGGAGCTGTGACCAGACCAGGACCCTGTATAGAGTAGTAGAGATGGAGCTGTGACCAGACCAGGACCCTGTATAGAGTAGTAGAGATGGAGCTGTGACCAGACCAGACCAGGACCCTGTATAGAGGAGTAGAGATGGAGCTGTGACCAGACCATTACCCTGTATAGAGTAGTAGAGATGGAGCTGTGACCAGACCAGACCAGGACCCTGTATAGAGTAGTAGAGATGGAGCTGTGACCAGACCAGGACCCTGTATAGAGTAGTAGAGATGGAGCTGTGACCAGACTAGGACCCTGTATAGAGTAGTAGAGATGGAGCTGTGACCAGACCAGGACCCTGTATAGAGTAGTAGAGATGGAGCTGTGACCAGACCAGGACCCTGTATAGAGTAGTAGAGATGGAGCTGTGACCAGACCAGGACCCTGTATAGACTAGTAGAGATGGAGCTGTGACCAGACCAGGACCGTGTATAGAGTAGTAGAGATGGAGCTGTGACCAGACCAGACCAGGACCCTGTATAGAGTAGTAGAGATGGAGCTGTGACCAGACCAGACCAGGACCCTGTATAGAGTAGTAGAGATGGAGCTGTGACCAGACCAGGACCCTGTATAGAGTAGTAGAGATGGAGCTGTGACCAGACCAGGACCCTGTATAGAGTAGTAGAGATGGAGCTGTGACCAGACCAGGACCCTGTATAGAGTAGTAGAGATGGAGCTGTGACCAGACCAGACCAGACCAGGACCCTGTATAGAATAGTAGAGATGGAGCTGTGACCAGACCAGACCAGGAGCCTGTATAGAGTAGTAGAGATGGAGCTGTGACCAGACCAGACCAGGAGCCTGTAGAGATGGAGCTGTGACCAGACCAGGACCCTGTATAGAGTAGTAGAGATGGAGCTGTGACCAGACCAGGACCCTGTATAGAGTAGTAGAGATGGAGCTGTGACCAGACCAGACCAGGACCCTGTATAGAGTAGTAGAGATGGAGCTGTGACCAGACCAGGACCCTGTATAGAGTAGTAGAGATGGAGCTGTGACCAGACCAGGACCCTGTATAGAGTAGTAGAGATGGAGCTGTGACCAGACCAGACCAGGACCCTGTATAGAGGAGTAGAGATGGAGCTGTGACCAGACCATTACCCTGTATAGAGTAGTAGAGATGGAGCTGTGACCAGACCAGACCAGGACCCTGTATTTTATTTATTTATTTTTTATTTTACCTTTATTTAACCAGGTAGGCAAGTTGAGAACAAGTTCTCATTTACAATTGCGACCTGGCCAAGATAAAGCAAAGCAGTTCGACAGATAAAACGACACAGAGTTACACATGGAGTAAAAACAAACATACAGTCAATAATGCAGTATAAACAAGTCTATATACAATGTGAGGTGAGAAGGGAGGTAAAGGCAAAAAAGGCCATGATGGCAAAGTAAATACAATATAGCAAGTAAAATACTGGAATGGTAGTTTTGCAATGGAAGAATGTGCAAAGTAGAAATAAAAAATAATGGGGTGCAAAGGAGCAAAATAAATAAATAAATTAAAATTAAATACAGTTGGGAAAGAGGTAGTTGTTTGGGCTAAATTATAGGTGGGCTATGTACAGGTGCAGTAATCTGTGAGCTGCTCTGACAGTTGGTGCTTAAAGCTAGTGAGGGAGATAAGTGTTTCCAGTTTCAGAGATTTTTGTAGTTCGTTCCAGTCATTGGCAGCAGAGAACTGGAAGGAGAGGCGGCCAAAGAAAGAATTGGTTTTGGGGGTGACTAGAGAGATATACCTGCTGGAGCGTGTGCTACAGGTGGGAGATGCTATGGTGACCAGCGAGCTGAGATAAGGGGGGACTTTACCTAGCAGGGTCTTGTAGATGACATGGAGCCAGTGGGTTTGGCGACGAGTATGAAGCGAGGGCCAGCCAACGAGAGCGTACAGGTCGCAATGGTGGGTAGTATATGGGGCTTTGGTGATAAAACGGATTGCACTGTGATAGACTGCATCCAATTTGTTGAGTAGGGTATTGGAGGCTATTTTGTAAATGACATCGCCAAAGTCGAGGATTGGTAGGATGGTCAGTTTTACAAGGGTATGTTTGGCAGCATGAGTGAAGGATGCTTTGTTGCGAAATAGGAAGCCAATTCTAGATTTAACTTTGGATTGGAGATGTTTGATATGGGTCTGGAAGGAGAGTTTACAGTCTAACCTGTATAGAGTAGTAGAGATGGAGCTGTGACCAGACCAGGACCCTGTATAGAGTAGTAGAGATGGAGCTGTGACCAGACTAGGACCCTGTATAGAGTAGTAGAGATGGAGCTTTGACCAGGCCAGGACCCTGTATAGAGTAGTAGAGATGGAGCTGTGACCAGACCAGACCAGGACCCTGTATAGAATAGGAGAGATGGAGCTGTGACCAGACCAGAACCCTGTATAGAGTAGTAGAGATGGAGCTGTGACCAGACCAGGACCCTGTATAGAGTAGTAGAGATGGAGCTGTGACCAGACCAGACCAGACCAGGACCCTGTATAGAATAGTAGAGATGGAGCTGTGACCAGACCAGACCAGGAGCCTGTATAGAGTAGTAGAGATGGAGCTGTGACCAGACCAGACCAGGAGCCTGTAGAGATGGAGCTGTGACCAGACCAGGACCCTGTATAGAGTAGTAGAGATGGAGCTGTGACCAGACCAGGACCCTGTATAGAGTAGTAGAGATGGAGCTGTGACCAGACCAGACCAGGACCCTGTATAGAGTAGTAGAGATGGAGCTGTGACCAGACCAGGACCCTGTATAGAGTAGTAGAGATGGAGCTGTGACCAGACCAGGACCCTGTATAGAGTAGTAGAGATGGAGCTGTGACCAGACCAGACCAGGACCCTGTATAGAGGAGTAGAGATGGAGCTGTGACCAGACCATTACCCTGTATAGAGTAGTAGAGATGGAGCTGTGACCAGACCAGACCAGGACCCTGTATAGAGTAGTAGAGATGGAGCTGTGACCAGACCAGGACCCTGTATAGAGTAGTAGAGATGGAGCTGTGACCAGGCCAGGACCCTGTATAGAGTAGTAGAGATGGAGCTGTGACCAGACCAGACCAGGACCCTGTATAGAATAGTAGAGATGGAGCTGTGACCAGACCAGAACCCTGTATAGAGTAGTAGAGATGGAGCTGTGACCAGACCAGGACCCTGTATAGAGTAGTAGAGATGGAGCTGTGACCAGACCAGGACCCTGTATAGAGTAGTAGAGATGGAGCTGTGACCAGACCAGGACCCTGTATAGAGTAGTGGAGATGGAGCTGTGACCAGACCAGGACCCTGTATAGAGTAGTAGAGATGGAGCTGTGACCAGACCAGACCAGGACCCTGTATAGAGTAGTAGAGATGGAGCTGTGACCAGACCAGGACCCTGTATAGAGTAGTAGAGATGGAGCTGTGACCAGACCAGGACCCTGTATAGAGTAGTAGAGATGGAGCTGTGACCAGACCAGGACCCTGTATAGAGTAGTAGAGATGGAGCTGTGACCAGACCAGGACCCTGTATAGAGTAGTAGAGATGGAGCTGTGACCAGACCAGGACCCTGTATAGAGTAGTAGAGATGGAGCTGTGACCAGACCAGGACCCTGTATAGACTAGTAGAGATGGAGCTGTGACCAGACCAGGACCCTGTATAGAGTAGTAGAGATGGAGCTGTGACCAGACCAGGACCCTGTATAGAGTAGTAGAGATGGAGCTGTGACCAGACCAGGACCCTGTATAGACTAGTAGAGATGGAGCTGTGACCAGACCAGGACCGTGTATAGAGTAGTAGAGATGGAGCTGTGACCAGACCAGACCAGGACCCTGTATAGAGTAGTAGAGATGGAGCTGTGACCAGACCAGACCAGGACCCTGTATAGAGTAGTAGAGATGGAGCTGTGACCAGACCAGGACCCTGTATAGAGTAGTAGAGATGGAGCTGTGACCAGACCAGACCAGACCAGGACCCTGTATAGAATAGTAGAGATGGAGCTGTGACCAGACCAGACCAGGAGCCTGTATAGAGTAGTAGAGATGGAGCTGTGACCAGACCAGACCAGGAGCCTGTAGAGATGGAGCTGTGACCAGACCAGGACCCTGTATAGAGTAGTAGAGATGGAGCTGTGACCAGACCAGGACCCTGTATAGAGTAGTAGAGATGGAGCTGTGACCAGACCAGACCAGGACCCTGTATAGAGTAGTAGAGATGGAGCTGTGACCAGACCAGGACCCTGTATAGAGTAGTAGAGATGGAGCTGTGACCAGACCAGGACCCTGTATAGAGTAGTAGAGATGGAGCTGTGACCAGACCAGACCAGGACCCTGTATAGAGGAGTAGAGATGGAGCTGTGACCAGACCATTACCCTGTATAGAGTAGTAGAGATGGAGCTGTGACCAGACCAGACCAGGACCCTGTATAGAGTAGTAGAGATGGAGCTGTGACCAGACCAGGACCCTGTATAGAGTAGTAGAGATGGAGCTGTGACCAGACTAGGACCCTGTATAGAGTAGTAGAGATGGAGCTGTGACCAGACCAGGACCCTGTATAGAGTAGTAGAGATGGAGCTGTGACCAGACCAGGACCCTGTATAGAGTAGTAGAGATGGAGCTGTGACCAGACCAGGACCCTGTATAGACTAGTAGAGATGGAGCTGTGACCAGACCAGGACCGTGTATAGAGTAGTAGAGATGGAGCTGTGACCAGACCAGACCAGGACCCTGTATAGAGTAGTAGAGATGGAGCTGTGATCAGACCAGGACCCTGTATAGAGTAGTAGAGATGGAGCTGTGACCAGACCAGGACCCTGTATAGAGTAGTAGAGATGGAGCTGTGACCAGACCAGGACCCTGTATAGAGTAGTAGAGATGGAGCTGTGACCAGACCAGACCAGACCAGGACCCTGTATAGAATAGTAGAGATGGAGCTGTGACCAGACCAGACCAGGAGCCTGTATAGAGTAGTAGAGATGGAGCTGTGACCAGACCAGACCAGGAGCCTGTAGAGATGGAGCTGTGACCAGACCAGGACCCTGTATAGAGTAGTAGAGATGGAGCTGTGACCAGACCAGGACCCTGTATAGAGTAGTAGAGATGGAGCTGTGACCAGACCAGACCAGGAGCCTGTATAGAGTAGTAGAGATGGAGCTGTGACCAGACCAGGACCCTGTATAGAGTAGTAGAGATGGAGCTGTGACCAGACCAGGACCCTGTATAGAGTAGTAGAGATGGAGCTGTGACCAGACCAGACCAGGA
Source organism: Oncorhynchus kisutch (assembly GCF_002021735.2). Classification (NCBI taxonomy): domain Eukaryota; kingdom Metazoa; phylum Chordata; class Actinopteri; order Salmoniformes; family Salmonidae; genus Oncorhynchus; species Oncorhynchus kisutch. The sequence continues at coordinate 3,701,235 of NC_034183.2, read as the reverse complement.
CCCTGTATAGAGGAGTAGAGATGGAGCTGTGACCAGACCATTACCCTGTATAGAGTAGTAGAGATGGAGCTGTGACCAGACCAGACCAGGACCCTGTATAGAGTAGTAGAGATGGAGCTGTGACCAGACCAGGACCCTGTATAGAGTAGTAGAGATGGAGCTGTGACCAGACTAGGACCCTGTATAGAGTAGTAGAGATGGAGCTTTGACCAGGCCAGGACCCTGTATAGAGTAGTAGAGATGGAGCTGTGACCAGACCAGACCAGGACCCTGTATAGAATAGTAGAGATGGAGCTGTGACCAGACCAGAACCCTGTATAGAGTAGTAGAGATGGAGCTGTGACCAGACCAGGACCCTGTATAGAGTAGTAGAGATGGAGCTGTGACCAGACCAGACCAGACCAGGACCCTGTATAGAATAGTAGAGATGGAGCTGTGACCAGACCAGACCAGGAGCCTGTATAGAGTAGTAGAGATGGAGCTGTGACCAGACCAGACCAGGAGCCTGTAGAGATGGAGCTGTGACCAGACCAGGACCCTGTATAGAGTAGTAGAGATGGAGCTGTGACCAGACCAGGACCCTGTATAGAGTAGTAGAGATGGAGCTGTGACCAGACCAGACCAGGACCCTGTATAGAGTAGTAGAGATGGAGCTGTGACCAGACCAGGACCCTGTATAGAGTAGTAGAGATGGAGCTGTGACCAGACCAGACCAGGACCCTGTATAGAGGAGTAGAGATGGAGCTGTGACCAGACCATTACCCTGTATAGAGTAGTAGAGATGGAGCTGTGACCAGACCAGACCAGGACTCTGTATAGAGTAGTAGAGATGGAGCTGTGACCAGACCAGGACCCTGTATAGAGTAGTAGAGATGGAGCTGTGACCAGGCCAGGACCCTGTATAGAGTAGTAGAGATGGAGCTGTGACCAGACCAGACCAGGACCCTGTATAGAATAGTAGAGATGGAGCTGTGACCAGACCAGAACCCTGTATAGAGTAGTAGAGATGGAGCTTTGACCAGGCCAGGACCCTGTATAGAGTAGTAGAGATGGAGCTGTGACCAGACCAGACCAGGACCCTGTATAGAATAGTAGAGATGGAGCTGTGACCAGACCAGAACCCTGTATAGAGTAGTAGAGATGGAGCTGTGACCAGACCAGGACCCTGTATAGAGTAGTAGAGATGGAGCTGTGACCAGACCAGGACCCTGTATAGAGTAGTGGAGATGGAGCTGTGACCAGACCAGGACCCTGTATAGAGTAGTAGAGATGGAGCTGTGACCAGACCAGACCAGGACCCTGTATAGAGTAGTAGAGATGGAGCTGTGACCAGACCAGGACCCTGTATAGAGTAGTAGAGATGGAGCTGTGACCAGACCAGGACCCTGTATAGAGTAGTAGAGATGGAGCTGTGACCAGACCAGGACCCTGTATAGAGTAGTAGAGATGGAGCTGTGATCAGACCAGACCAGGACCCTGTATAGAGTAGTAGAGATGGAGCTGTGACTAGACCAGGACCCTGTATAGAGGAGTAGAGATGGAGCTGTGACCAGACCAGACCAGGACCCTGTATAGAGTAGTAGAGATGGAGCTGTGACCAGACCAGACCAGGACCCTGTATAGAGTAGTAGAGATGGAGCTGTGACCAGACCAGACCAGGACCCTGTATAGAGTAGTAGAGATGGAGCTGTGACCAGACCAGACCAGGACCCTGTATAGAGTAGTAGAGATGGAGCTGTGACCAGACCAGGACCCTGTATAGAGTAGTAGAGATGGAGCTGTGACCAGACCAGGACCCTGTATAGAGTAGTAGAGATGGAGCTGTGACCAGACCAGGACCCTGTATAGAGTAGTAGAGATGGAGCTGTGACCAGACCAGACCAGGACCCTGTATAGAGTAGTAGAGATGGAGCTGTGACCAGACCAGGACCCTGTATAGAGTAGTAGAGATGGAGCTGTGACCAGACCAGGCCAGGACCCTGTATAGAGTAGTAGAGATGGAGCTGTGACCAGACCAGGCCAGGACCCTGTATAGAGTAGTAGAGATGGAGCTGTGACCAGACCAGGCCAGGACCCTGTATAGAGTAGTAGAGATGGAGCTGTGACCAGACCAGGACCCTGTATAGAGTAGTAGAGATGGAGCTGTGACCAGACCAGGACCCTGTATAGAGTAGTAGAGATGGAGCTGTGACCAGACCAGGACCCTGTATAGAGTAGTAGAGATGGAGCTGTGACCAGACCAGGACCCTGTATAGAGTAGTAGAGATGGAGCTGTGACCAGACCAGGACCCTGTATAGAGTAGTAGAGATGGAGCTGTGACCAGACCAGACCAGGACCCTGTATAGAGTAGTAGAGATGGAGCTGTGACCAGACCAGGACCCTGTAGAGATGGAGCTGTGACCAGACCAGGACCCTGTATAGAGTAGTAGAGATGGAGCTGTGACCAGACCAGGACCCTGTATAGAGTAGTAGAGATGGAGCTGTGATCAGACCAGACCAGGACCCTGTATAGAGTAGTAGAGATGGAGCTGTGACCAGACCAGACCAGGACCCTGTATAGAGTAGTAGAGATGGAGCTGTGACTAGACCAGGACCCTGTATAGAGGAGTAGAGATGGAGCTGTGACCAGACCAGACCAGGACCCTGTATAGAGTAGTAGAGATGGAGCTGTGACCAGACCAGACCAGGACCCTGTATAGAGTAGTAGAGATGGAGCTTTGACCAGACCAGGACCCTGTATAGAGTAGTAGAGATGGAGCTGTGACCAGACCAGGACCCTGTATAGAGTAGTAGAGATGGAGCTGTGACCAGACCAGGACCCTGTATAGAGTAGTAGAGATGGAGCTGTGACCAGACCAGACCAGGACCCTGTATAGAGTAGTAGAGATAGAGCTGTGACCAGACCAGACCAGGACCCTGTATAGAGTAGTAGAGATGGAGCTGTGACCAGACCAGGACCCTGTATAGAGTAGTAGAGATGGAGCTGTGACCAGACCAGGCCAGGACCCTGTATAGAGTAGTAGAGATGGAGCTGTGACCAGACCAGGCCAGGACCCTGTATAGAGTAGTAGAGATGGAGCTGTGACCAGACCAGGACCCTGTATAGAGTAGTAGAGATGGAGCTGTGACCAGACCAGGACTCTGTATAGAGTAGTAGAGATGGAGCTGTGACCAGACCAGACCAGGACCCTGTATAGAGGAGTAGAGATGGAGCTGTGACCAGACCAGGACCCTGTATAGAGTAGTAGAGATGGAGCTGTGACCAGACCAGACCAGGACCCTGTATAGAGTAGTAGAGATGGAGCTGTGACCAGACCAGACCAGGACCCTGTATAGAGTAGTAGAGATGGAGCTGTGACCAGACCAGAACCCTGTATAGAGGAGTAGAGATGGAGCTGTGACCAGACCAGACCAGGACCCTGTATAGAGTAGTAGAGATGGAGCTGTGACCAGACCAGGACCCTGTATAGAGTAGTAGAGATGGAGCTGTGACCAGACCAGACCAGGACCCTGTATAGAGTAGTAGAGATAGAGCTGTGACCAGACCAGACCAGGACCCTGTATAGAGTAGTAGAGATGGAGCTGTGACCAGACCAGGACCCTGTATAGAGTAGTAGAGATGGAGCTGTGACCAGACCAGGCCAGGACCCTGTATAGAGTAGTAGAGATGGAGCTGTGACCAGACCAGGCCAGGACCCTGTATAGAGTAGTAGAGATGGAGCTGTGACCAGACCAGGACCCTGTATAGAGTAGTAGAGATGGAGCTGTGACCAGACCAGGACTCTGTATAGAGTAGTAGAGATGGAGCTGTGACCAGACCAGACCAGGACCCTGTATAGAGGAGTAGAGATGGAGCTGTGACCAGACCAGGACCCTGTATAGAGTAGTAGAGATGGAGCTGTGACCAGACCAGACCAGGACCCTGTATAGAGTAGTAGAGATGGAGCTGTGACCAGACCAGACCATTACCCTGTATAGAGTAGTAGAGATGGAGCTGTGACCAGACCAGACCAGGACCCTGTATAGAGTAGTAGAGATGGAGCTGTGACCAGACCAGGACCCTGTACAGATCGACACCTCCCTGGATCAATGGAGTTCATTTGGTACAGTGAACACCCCCCCCCCCCCCCCCCCCTCCTTCTTTGTTCTCAGGTCTGTGAATTATAGTTTAGCTCCTCCAGTCCACAAGGGAGCGCATCACTCCTCTTACAGTCTTTAATGAAACCCTGGAATTAATTTCATACTATTCTATCTCATTACTTATAAAACATGTTTACAACTTTTGTTATTCAGAAACATCAGATACCATTAAAATACTGTCATTCCGTCAAAAATGTGAAATATACTGAAAAACAATATAGACACAACAAAAACAAAACAAATTGTCAAAGATTTTTACTTTTATTTTTAAGAGTTACAGTTCATATAAGAAATTAAATTAAATTAAATTAAATTAATTCGGCCCTAATCTTTGGATTTCACCTGACTGGGCACTGCTGCAGCCGTGGGTGGGCCTGGGAGGGCAAAAGCATACCCACTGGGGTTCCAGGCCCACCCACTGGGGTTCCAGGCCCAGCCAATCAGGATGAGTTTTTCCACACAAAAGGGCTTTATTACAGACAGAAAAAGTCCTCAGTTTCCCGCAGGTGAAGAAGCCGGATGTGGAGGTCCTGGACTGGCGTGGTTACACGTGGTCTGCGGTTGTAAGGCAGTTTGGACGTACTGCCTAATTCTCTAAAACGACATTGGAGGAGGCTTATGGTAGAGAAATGAATGTTCAGTTCCCTGGCAACAGCTCTGGTGGACATTCCTGCAGTCAGCATTCCAATTGCACTCTCCATCAAAACCTTGAGACATCTGTGATATTGTGTTGTGTGACAAAATCGCACATTTTAGAGTGACCTTTTATTGTCCCCAGGAGAAGGTGCACCTGTATAATGGCCATGCTGCTTAATCAGCTTCTTGATAGGCCACACCTGTCAGGTGGATGGATTACCTTGGCAAAAGGAGAAATGTTCACTAACAGGGATGTAAAACAAAATAAATAAAATCTTTTTAAAGAAATAAGCTTTTTTTTGTGAGTTTGTAATATTTCTGGTATATTTTATTTATTTATTTATTATATATATTTTATTTCAGCTCATGAAACACGGGACCGATACTTTACATGTTGCGTTTATATATTTGTTGAGTGTATATATCGTGATATTTATTTTGGTAATCTCATACAGCCCTGTTCATGGGGGTGTATCCACTCAGAATACTAACTGAACAGTTTCTTCTCTCTGCATACAATCCTCAAATCATCCAAATGCAAAAGACTAATGTCTTAAAGGCTAATGTTTCTCCTGTGGACTGTTAGTGACTGATACACACAGGTTGTTAGACAGTCAGTCGGTTACCTACACTACAGTATGTAGGTGGCAGAACTAGATCAACACTGTTGCGTATTGGCTTTGTCCAAGGGTGCATTTCAAACCGACCACTTGGCCCCTAAGCCTTTTATCGAGTGGCCGCTTGCTGTCGTGTTCAATCACTCGAGTCTGCAAGCACTTTTGTCTTCATATTATTACGTAGCTTTCCACTCAACCCATGGACTGGATAGAAGGGGTGAGGGTTCCTCAACATTATGGACTGGATAGAAGGGATGAGTGTTCCTCAACATTATGGACTGGATAGAAGGGGTGAGGGTTCCTCAACGTTATGGACTGGATAGAAGGGGTGAGGGTTCCTCAACATTATGGACTGGATAGAAGGGGTGTTGGGTTCCTCAACATTATGGACTGGATAGAAGGGGTGTAGGGTTCCTCAACATTATGGACTGGATAGAAGGGGTGAGGGTTCCTCAATGTTATGGACTGGATAGAAGGGGTGAGGGTTCCTCAATGTTATGGACTGGATAGAAGGGGTGAGGGTTCCTCAACATTATGGACTGGATAGAAGGGGTGAGGGTTCCTCAACATTATGGACTGGATAGAAGGGGTGAGGGTTCCTCAACATTATGGACTGGATAGAAGGGGTGAGGGTTCCTCAACATTATGGACTGGATAGAAGGGGTGAGGGTTCCTCAACGTTATGGACTGGGTAGAAGGGGTGAGGGTTCCTCAACGTTATGGACTGGATAGAAGGGGTGAGGGTTCCTCAACATTATGGACTGGATAGAAGGGGTGTTGGGTTCCTCAACATTATGGACTGGATAGAAGGGGTGAGGGTTCCTCAACATTATGGACTGGATAGAAAGGGTGTTGGGTTCCTCAACATTATGGACTGGATAGAAGGGGTGAGGGTTCCTCAACATTATGGACTGGATAGAAGGGGTGAGGGTTCCTCAACATTATGGACTGGATAGAAGGGGTGAGGGTTCCTCAACATTATGGACTGGATAGAATGGGTGTTGGGTTCCTCAACATTATGGACTGGATAGAAGGGGTGAGGGTTCCTCAATGTTATGGACTGGATAGAAGGGGTGAGGGTTCCTCAATGTTATGGACTGGATAGAAGGGGTGAGGGTTCCTCAACGTTATGGACTGGATAGAAGGGATGAGGTTTCCTCAACTTTATGGACTGGATAGAAGGGGTGAGGGTTCCTCAATGTTATGGACTGGATAGAAGGGGTGAGGGTTCCTCAATGTTATGGACTGGATAGAAGGGATGAGGTTTCACGTAGAGTAGGCCAGATGGCTAAACTGGATATCCTAACCTCTATAAAAATAAAAAGATGGCGGAACCGCAAAAGTTCTTCTGTGCAAAGGTGTTTATTTACAAGTGATTCCGGAACAGAAAACAACAGTACTGCCATCAACGTCTACCTTATGGGACAGCTTAACAACAATGCTGCCCCATCCACAGCTCAATCCAAAAAATCCCCCTTAGAGACTGGAGAGAGGCTCCTTTTGTAGGGCTAGCCCCTCCCCTCAGAACAATTAACCCTAATTAATTAATCAATTAACAATACAAACCTACATTTTCCATGAACTAAACATACTAAAGGATATACATTGCAACACGGTTTTAAACAATATCACAACATAACATTTACAACTTTACATCACTACTGACAATATCTTTCAATATGCCCATATGCATTAATGAGCCATTTGGGACAGGCACTATAAAGCCAACCCAATTCCCTTAGCTCGGGTCCTTTTCCAGCATACCCAGAAGCTACAGAGATGGAGAGAGAGGAACAGAACAAACAAACAATGCGCTCATCCACAACATTGATAAGTATAATAATTATTGTATCTCTCAAATATGAACATTGACAAGTGTGAAATGCATGCACCAAGACAGAAGTTAAATTGTGTGTCGACCCACATTGTTAACTTATGGTATAATGGCGCAGGGAGGAGTGATGAATATGTGTGTGCGTTAAAGAACCAAATGCTGCCCGCGGCCAGTGACGGACTTCTACGTCACATTACCTTCCTCCTCTCCTGAAGCGACCATGTTCGGGAGCCTTGATAGGTAGTCCGCAGTAACGTTCTCTTTTCCTGCCTTGTGACGGACACAGAACCTGAAGGGCTGGAGCTCCAGATACCACCTGGTCACACGAGAATTCCGGTCCTTCATGGTCTGGATCCAGGTCAGTGCTCTGTGATCCGTGTGCAGGTCAAATTCCCTCCCAAGAAGGTAGTAACGGAGGCTATCTAGGGCCCACTTTATAGCCAGGCACTCCTTTTCGATTGTAGAATACCTGGTTTCCCTGGGCAACAGCTTCCGACTCAGGTACAGCACAGGAAGCTCTTCTCTTGGCTCCCCTTGGGCCAGTACAGCTCCAATTCCTACAGCCGAAGCGTCCACCTGCACGAGAAATCTCTTCTTAAAATCAGGGGTCTGGAGAACAGGGAATGAGCACAGTCGTTTTTTCAGTGTCATGAAGGCTTCCTCACACTCCTCAGTCCACTTCACAGGGTTGCTGGCCCCCTTCGAAGTGAGGTTGGTCAGAGGGACAGCGATGGTCGAAAACTGTGGAATGAATCTCCGGTACCACCCTGCCAGACCTAGGAAGGACTTCACCTGTGTCTTGGTTCTGGGTTGAGGGCTATTCCTGATGGACTCCACTTTCTCCACCTGAGGCCGAACTTCACCCTTACCCAGCTGGTAACCCAGGTACTTTGTCTCCTGTTTCGCCCACTCACACTTCAGGAGGTTAAGCGTGAGGCCTGCTTCATGGATCTTCCCCAGGACGCTGCTAAGATGCTGTATGTGCTCCTCCCAGGAGTGGCTGTAGATCACCACGTCATCCAAGTAAGCAGCACAGTAATCGTCACAGTCCTGGAGGACCTTGTCCATCAGCCTCTGGAAAGTCGCAGGGGCCCCATGAAGGCCAAACGGCATGACCTTGAACTGGAACAGGCCCATTGGCGTCCGGAATGCAGTGTAGGCCTTGGATTGTTCATCCAGGGGCACCTGCCAGTACCCTTTGCAGAGATCCAATGTGGTGATGTAATGAGCTCTACCTATTCTCTCCAGTAAGTCGTCAATGCGGGGCATGGGATAAGCATCAAACTGGGAGATGGCATTCACCTTACGGAAGTCCATGCAGACGCGCAAAGAGCCATCCTTCTTTGGGACAATGACAATAGGGCTGCTCCATTCACTTGAAGATGGCTCGACAACATCCATCTCTATCATGGTGTGGACCTCTTCCTTGAGGGCTACCACCAGCCTCTCAGGCACACGGTAAGGATGCTGGCGGACAGGGTTCTGGCCAGGTTTCAAACGAATGACGTGTTCCAGGACTTTGGTTCTTCCTGGTCTCTGACTGAAGAGGGCCGGATACTTGCCAAACAGCTGCTTCAGCTCATCTTGCTTGTCTTCTTCCAGGTGAGCCAGTATGACTTCTGCTCGTTCTTTCCATGCCTCTGTGACCCCATCCGACTCATCCTCTTCTACTCTGCGGACCAGAAAGGACTTTCCTTTGGAGAGTTCCTCTTTCTCCTCCCAGGTCTTGAGAAGGTTCACATGGTAGGTTTGCTTCTTCTTACCCTTGTCCGGGTGCAGCACCTCGTAGGTCACTGGGCCCATCTTCCTCCCGATTAGGTACGGTCCTTGCCATTGCGCAAGGAGCTTGCTGGTAGATGAGGGAAGGAGGAGCAGGACTTTCTGTCCTGGCTCAAACTCTCTGTGGCGAGCGTGCTGGTCATAGCCTCTCTTCTGGGCCTTCTGGGCTTGCTGAAGGTTTGCTCTAGCTTCCTCTCGGTACCGTTCCAACCTGTCTCGCATCTGGAGGACATACTGGACAATCCCCTGTCCTGAGGTAGCTACTGGGGAACCTTCCCAGCACTTCTTCAGCAGGTCCAGTGGTCCTTGCACTGGCCATCCATAGCGGAGTTCGAATGGCGAGAAACCTGTCGATGCCTGAGGCACCTCCCTGTAAGCAAAAAGCAGAAAGGGTAACCACTTATCCCAGTCTTTACCAGTGTCAGCCACAAACTTCCTCAGCATGTTCTTGAGCGTTTGATTGAATCTCTCTACGAGCCCATCCGTTTGGGGATGGTAGGGAGTAGTCCTCAAGCCTTTAATGCCCAGCTGTCGGTGGAGTTGAACCATCAGTCGCGAGGTGAAGTTTGTCCCTTGGTCCGTCAGGATTTCATCTGGGATTCCTACACGAGAGAAGAGCTGAACAAGAGCACTGATTATCTTTGGAGTGGTTATGGAACGGAGTGGGAAGGCTTCTGGGAACCGGGTGGCATAGTCACAGATCACCAATATATACTTGTAACCTGCACTACTCTTCTCCAAGGGTCCAACAATGTCCATTGCAATTCTCTTGAATGGGGTAGAGATAACTGGCAGTGAACATAGAGGAGCCCGTTCAGACCTACGGACAGCACTGGTTTTCTGGCACGTGGGGCATGATTTGCAGTATTTTTGTACATCAGTATACATGGAGGGCCAAAAGAAACGGGAGCCTAGCCTAAGATAGGTCTTATGTTGCCCTAGATGGCCTGCCCATGGAACTGTATGTGCAAGGTTGAGAACAAGTGGTCTACAGGTAGATGGCACCACCAACTTCCTGCTATCTGCCTCTGACCCAAGGTAGAGTATGTGGTTGTCTACTGTGTAAATCCCCCCACATAAAGATTGACTGTCCCCAGCTAAGGCCTTGTCAAACAAACATTTCAAGGTTGCGTCAGACTTCTGCAGTGTAGCAAAATTTTGTGGAACATCCCATTGCACCTCTAACCCAGACACATCAGCAACAGGTACAGGGGTTCCCACATACTTCTCAAGACGCCGCTGGCGGCGTGACTTTCTGGGCCCTTTGGTTCCCCCCTCGCACAGACTATCACACAAGTCAGGCAGAGGTTGTAAACCAGCTTTGGCCTGGGCACGAGTGACAACTGAACATGCCATCTGAACATCAGACTGGCAAACTGACTGCTCATATAGCTGACCCCCCACACTTCCCAACAGATCAGAGAGTACAGGCACATCCCTCCCCAAAATCATCTCAAAAGGTAGCTTCTCCATTACCCCAACTTTGAGGAGGTATTTCTGACCCTGAATCTCAACTGTGAGCTCAGCTGTGGGCTGCTGTGACTGGTCACCATGGACACATTGGATCAGTGTCTGATGACCATAATCAATGTCATTAACAGGTACATTGCCTTTTCTGATCAATGACAGGGAACTGCCGGTGTCAATCATTGCAGTAAGACTTTTACCATTCACTTTTACAGGTACCAAGCATGACCCTTCCCGAGTCTGTCTATTCTGAACACCATCCCCCTCTCTGGGTACATAACAGTAACCTGAGAGCTTGGATTTACGTAGCGGACACATTGAAGCTTTGTGCCCCTGCTGCCGGCAGTAAAAACAGGTCAGACCCCTCCCATCAGAGCGAACTGCATGATCCCTTACCTCCCTCCCAGACACATAACCCCCAGAGTTACCTCCACCATCTCTGGCGTTTCTGATGTCCCTTGTGTCTCTGAGACTCCTTGGAGCGGGTGCTGCAGGTTGTGGTGGTCCCCCTTTACGTGCATTAAGATACTGCAGTGCAAGCTTGGCCGCCATAAGCCCGTCCTTGGGCTCGTGCTCTCGGACCCAGGTTCGAATGTCGTGTGGTAGAACTTGTAGAAGTTGCTCGAGGATGATGACCTCCCCGATTTCGTCCTGTGTCTTCTCCCCCGGTCGAACCCATCGTCGGTAGAGACCCTTGAGGCGGTGGTACGTCTCTGTCGGCGACTCACCCGATGGCGTTGATGCAGCTCTGAAGCGTTGACGGTAGGTTTCCGGTGAGATGTCAAACTTCACCAGCAGCGCTTCCTTCAAGCCCTTGTAGACATTGGCCAGCCCCTCATCCATTGCTGTGTAAGCCTCTAAGGCCTTGCCCGTGAGCAATGGGACAAGCCTGCAGGCCCACTCTACCTCAGGCCACTGCCACGTCTTAGCCATGCGCTCAAACCTCAGCAGGTAGTTTTCAATGTCCTCCCCCTGCTGGTATGAGGGCATCTTTGGCTCCTTCCTCAGGAATGCTGGAAGATGGACGTTAACAGTGCTGGACTGGTCTCCTGGTGCTGGCCTCATTACTGCTTGGGGTGCCTGCTGTGGAGTTGAAGTCCCTGCTGCATCGAGCCTTTGTCGTCCTGGTGTTGGAAGACCCAATCTTGGGCTCTCACTGACGAGTTCCGCCTGGTGGGGAGCTGTGAGGATAGATTGGTGTAGGCCACGTAACTCCTGCTTGAGGTCTTCGTCCCTCCTCTCAAGGCAGGTGAAAAGTTGCTGAAAAAGGGTTACCATGGTTGGGTGTGGTTCTGGTCCCCCAACTGCTCCTTCAGTCAGCAGCTCACCCAGTTCTGGTTGTCTTTGGCCCCGCGGTCGGGCTCCTAGTTTCTCATACTTGACCTCTTCTTCACCAGACGATTCCATGGTATTCCACCCCGGTTCAACTTCAGGTACCTTTTCTGACAGTTGATGCTGTTGCTGAGAACGCAATCCTGTACGCATTCCTTTACCTCTCTTGTTGGAATTCACTGATTTGCGGTACGCCATCCCACCACTGCCACCATATGTTACGTAGAGTAGGCCAGATGGCTAAACTGGATATCCTAACCTCTATAAAAATAAAAAGATGGCGGAACCGCAAAAGTTCTTCTGTGCAAAGGTGTTTATTTACAAGTGATTCCGGAACAGAAAACAACAGTACTGCCATCAACGTCTACCTTATGGGACAGCTTAACAACAATGCTGCCCCATCCACAGCTCAATCCAAAAAATCCCCCTTAGAGACTGGAGAGAGGCTCCTTTTGTAGGGCTAGCCCCTCCCCTCAGAACAATTAACCAATAATCAATTAACAATACAAACCTACATTTTCCATGAACTAAACATACTAAAGGATATACATTGCAACACGGTTTTAAACAATATCACAACATAACATTTACAACTTTACATCACTACTGACAATATCTTTCAATATGCCCATATGCATTAATGAGCCATTTGGGACAGGCACTATAAAGCCAACCCAATTCCCTTAGCTCGGGTCCTTTTCCAGCATACCCAGAAGCTACAGAGATGGAGAGAGAGGAACAGAACAAACAAACAATGCGCTCATCCACAACATTGATAAGTATAATAATTATTGTATCTCTCAAATATGAACATTGACAAGTGTGAAATGCATGCACCAAGACAGAAGTTAAATTGTGTGTCGACCCACATTGTTAACTTATGGTATAATGGCGCAGGGAGGAGTGATGAATATGTGTGTGCGTTAAAGAACCAAATGCTGCCCGCGGCCAGTGACGGACTTCTACGTCACACTCAACTTTATGGACTGGATAGAAGGGATGAGGGTTCCTCAATATTATGGACTGGATAGAAGGGGTGAGGGTTCCTCAACATTATGGACTGGATAGAAGGGGTGAGGGTTCCTCAACATTATGGACTGGATAGAAGGGGTGAGGGTTCCTCAACATTATGGACTGGATAGAAGGGGGTTGGGTTCCTCAACGTTATGGACTGGATAGAAGGGGTGAGGGTTCCTCAACGTTATGGACTGGATAGAAGGGGTGAGGGTTCCTCGACATTATGGACTGGATAGAAGGGGTGTTGGGTTCCTCAACATTATGGACTGGATAGAAGGGGTGTAGGGTTCCTCAACATTATGGACTGGATAGAAGGGGTGAGGGTTCCTCAATGTTATGGACTGGATAGAAGGGGTGAGGGTTCCTCAATGTTATGGACTGGATAGAAGGGGTGAGGGTTCCTCAACATTATGGACTGGATAGAAGGGGTGAGGGTTCCTCAACATTATGGACTGGATAGAAGGGGTGAGGGTTCCTCAACATTATGGACTGGATAGAAGGGGTGAGGGTTCCTCAACGTTATGGACTGGGTAGAAGGGGTGAGGGTTCCTCAACGTTATGGACTGGATAGAAGGGTTGAGGGTTCCTCAACATTATGGACTGGATAGAAGGGGTGTTGGGTTCCTCAACATTATGGACTGGATAGAAGGGGTGAGGGTTCCTCAACATTATGGACTGGATAGAAGGGGTGAGGGTTCCTCAACATTATGGACTGGATAGAAGGGGTGAGGGTTCCTCAACATTATGGACTGGATAGAAGGGGTGAGGGTTCCTCAACTTTATGGACTGGATAGAAGGGATGAGGGTTCCTCAATATTATGGACTGGATAGAAGGGGTGAGGGTTCCTCAACATTATGGACTGGATAGAAGGGGTGAGGGTTCCTCAACATTATGGACTGGATAGAAGGGGTGTTGGGTTCCTCAACATTATGGACTGGATAGAAGGGGTGAGGGTTCCTCAACATTATGGACTGGATAGAAGGGGTGAGGGTTCCTCAACATTATGGACTGGATAGAAGGGGTGTTGGGTTCCTCAACATTATGGACTGGATAGAAGGGGTTAGGGTTCCTCAACATTATGGACTGGATAGAAGGGGTGTTGGGTTCCTCAACATTATGGACTGGATAGAAGGGGTGAGGGTTACTCAACATTATGGACTGGATAGAAGGGGTGAGGGTTACTCAACATTATGGACTGGATAGAAGGGGTGAGGGTTCCTCAACATTATGGACTGGATAGAAGGGGTGAGGGTTCCTCAACATTATGGACTGGATAGAAGGGGTGAGGGTTCCTCAACATTATGGACTGGATAGAAGGGGTGAGGGTTCCTCAACATTATGGACTGGATAGAAGGGGTGAGGGTTCCTCAACGTTATGGACTGGATAGAAAGGGTGAGGGTTCCTCAACGTTATGGACTGGATAGAAGGGGTGAGGGTTCCTCAACATTATGGACTGGATAGAAGGGGTGTTGGGTTCCTCAACATTATGGACTGGATAGAAGGGGTGAGGGTTCCTCAACATTATGGACTGGATAGAAGGGGTGTTGGGTTCCTCAACATTATGGACTGGATAGAAGGGGTGAGGGTTCCTCAACATTATGGACTGGATAGAAGGGGTGTTGGGTTCCTCAACATTATGGACTGGATAGAAGGGGTGAGGGTTCCTCAACATTATGGACTGGATAGAAGGGGTGAGGGTTCCTCAACATTTTGGACTGGATAGAAGGGGTGTTGGGTTCCTCAACATTATGGACTGGATAGAAGGGGTGAGGGTTCCTCAACATTATGGACTGGATAGAAGGGGTGAGGGTTCCTCAACATTATGGACTGGATAGAAGGGGTGAGGGTTCCTCAACATTATGGACTGGATAGAAGGGGTGAGGGTTCCTCAACATTATGGACTGGATAGAAGGGGTGTTGGGTTCCTCAACATTATGGACTGGATAGAAGGGGTGAGGGTTCCTCAACGTTATGGACTGGATAGAAGGGGTGAGGGTTCCTCAATGTTATGGACTGGATAGAAGGGGTGAGGGTTCCTCAACTTTATGGACTGGATAGAAGGGGTGAGGGTTCCTCAACGTTATGGACTGGATAGAAGGGATGAGGGTTCCTCAACTTTATGGACTGGATAGAAGGGATGAGGGTTCCTCAATATTATGGACTGGATAGAAGGGGTGAGGGTTCCTCAACGTTATGGACTGGATAGAAGGGGTGAGGGTTCCTCAACATTATGGACTGGATAGAAGGGGTGAGGGTTCCTCAACATTATGGACTGGATAGAAGGGGTGAAGTTTCCTCAACATTATGGACTGGATAGAAGGGGTGAGGGTTCCTCAACATTATGGACTGGATAGAAGGGGTGAGGGTTCCTCAACATTATGGACTGGATAGAAGGGGTGAGGGTTCCTCAACATTATGGACTGGATAGAAGGGGTGAGGGTTCCTCAACATTATGGACTGGATAGAAGGGGTGTTGGGTTCCTCAATATTATGGACTGGATAGAAGAGGTGTTGGGTTCCTCAACATTGTGGACTGGATAGAAGGGGTGAGGGTTCCTCAACTTTATGGACTGGATAGAAGGGGTGTTGGGTTCCTCAACATTCCTTCCTGCCATGATACTGCTGGTCTAACCAAAGCCCCCTATCACCACCCAGCTTCCTTCCTGCTGTGATACTGATACTGCTGGTCTAACCAAAGCCCCTTATCACCACCCAGCTTCCTTCCTGCCATGATACTTCTGGTCTAACCAAAGCCCCCTATCACCACCCAGCTTCCTTCCTGTCATGATTCTGCTGGTCTAACCAAAGCCCCATATCACCACCCAGCTTCCTTCCTGCCTTGATACTGCTGGTCTAACCAAAGCCCCCTATCACCACCCAACTTCCTTCCTGCTGTGATACTGATACTGCTGGTCTAACCAAAGCCCCCTCTCACCACCCAGCTTCCTTCCTGCTATGATACTGCTGGTCTAACCAAAGCCCCCTATCACCACCCAGCTTCCTTCCTGCCATGATACTTCTGGTCTAACCAAAGCCCCCTATCACCACCCAGCTTCCTTCTTGTCATGATACTGCTGGTCTAACCAAAGCCCCCTATCACCACCCAGCTTCCTTCCTGCCATGATACTGCTGGTCTAACCAAAGCCCCCTATCACCACCCAGCTTCCTTCCTGCTGTGATACTGATACTGCTGGTCTAACCAAAGCCTCCTATCACCACCCAGCTTCCTTCCTGTCATGATACTGCTGGTCTAACCAAAGCCCCGTATAACCACCCAGCTTCCTTCCTGTCATGATACTGCTGGTCTAACCAAAGCCCCGTATCACCACCCAGCTTCCTTCCTGCCATGATACTGCTGGTCTAACCAAATCCCCGTACCACCACCCAGCTTCCTTCCTGCCATGATACTGCTGGTCTAACCAAAGCCCCCTATCACCATCCAGCTTCCTTACTGCTGTGATACTGATACTGCTTGTCTAACCAAAGCCCCTATCACCACCCAGCTTCCTTCCTGCCATGATACTTCTGGTCTAACCAAAGCCCCCTATCACCACCCAGCTTCCTTCCTGTCATGATTCTGCTGGTCTAACCAAAGCCCCCTATCACCACCCAGCTTCCTTCCTGCTGTGATACTGCTGGTCTAACCAAAGCCTTCTATAACCACCCAGCTTCCTTCCTGTCATGACACTGCTGGTCTAACCAAAGCCCCCTATCACCACCCAGCTTCCTTCCTGTCATGATTCTGCTGGTCTAACCAAAGCCCCCTATCACCACCCAGCTTCCTTCCTGCCATGATACTGCTGGTCTAACCAAAGCCCCCTATCACCACACAGCTTCCTTCCTGCTGTGATACTGATACTGCTGGTCTAACCAAAGCCCCCTATCACCACCCAGCTGCCTTCCTGCCATGATACTGCTGGTCTAACCAAAGCCCCCTATCACCACCCAGCTTCCTTCATGCCATGATACTGCTGGTCTAACCAAAGCCCCCTATCACCACCCAGCTTCCTTCCTGCTGTGATACTGATACTGCTGGTCTAACCAAGGCCCCATATCACCACCCAGCTTCCTTCCTGTCATGATACTGCTGGTCTAACCAAATCCCCGTACCACCACCCAGCTTCCTTCCTGCCATGATACTGCTGGTCTAACCAAAGCCCCCTATCACCATCCAGCTTCCTTACTGCTGTGATACTGATACTGCTTGTCTAACCAAAGCCCCTATCACCACCCAGCTTCCTTCCTGCCATGATACTTCTGGTCTAACCAAAGCCCCCTATCACCACCCAGCTTCCTTCCTGTCATGATTCTGCTGGTCTAACCAAAGCCCCCTATCACCACCCAGCTTCCTTCCTGCTGTGATACTGCTGGTCTAACCAAAGCCTTCTATAACCACCCAGCTTCCTTCCTGTCATGACACTGCTGGTCTAACCAAAGCCCCCTATCACCACCCAGCTTCCTTCCTGTCATGATTCTGCTGGTCTAACCAAAGCCCCCTATCACCACCCAGCTTCCTTCCTGCCATGATACTGCTGGTCTAACCAAAGCCCCCTATCACCACACAGCTTCCTTCCTGCTGTGATACTGATACTGCTGGTCTAACCAAAGCCCCCTATCACCACCCAGCTGCCTTCCTGCCATGATACTGCTGGTCTAACCAAAGCCCCCTATCACCACCCAGCTTCCTTCATGCCATGATACTGCTGGTCTAACCAAAGCCCCCTATCACCACCCAGCTTCCTTCCTGCTGTGATACTGATACTGCTGGTCTAACCAAGGCCCCATATCACCACCCAGCTTCCTTCCTGTCATGATACTGCTGGTCTAACCAAAGCCCCCTATCACCACCCAGCTGCCTTCCTGCCATGATACTGCTGGTCTAACCAAAGCCCCCAATCACCACCCAGCTTCCTTCATGCCATGATACTGCTGGTCTAACCAAAGCCCCCTATCACCACCCAGCTTCCTTCCTGCTGTGATACTGATACTGCTGGTATAACCAAAGCCCCCTATCACCACCCAGCTTCCTTACTGCTGTGATACTGATACTGCTGGTCTAACCAAAGCCCCCTATCACCACCCAGCTTCCTTCCTGTCATGATACTGCTGGTCTAACCAAAGCCCCGTATCACCACCCAGCTTCCTTCCTGCCATGATACTGCTGGTCTAACCAAAGCCCCCTATCACCACCCAGCTTCCTTCCTGCCGTGATACTGCTGGTCTAACCAAAGCCCCCTATCACCACTCAGCTTCCTTCCTGCCATGAATACTGCTGGTCTAACCAAAGCCCCCTATCACCACCCAGCTTCCTTCCTGCCATGATACTGGTACTGCTGGTCTAACCAAAGCCCCCTATCACCACCCAGCTTCCTTCCTGCCATGATACTGGTACTGCTGGTCTAACCAAAGCCCCCTATCACCACCCAGCTTCCTTCCTGCCGTGATACTGCTGTAACCATGGTTACAAAGAGAGGAAAAACCTCTATTCCCAGTGTTGAGCTGCCTCTATTCCCAGTGAAGAGCTGTCTCTATTCCCATGGTTGAGCTGTCTCTATTCCCAGTGTTGAGCTGTCTCTATTCCCAGTGAAGAGCTGTCTCTATTCCCAGTGTTGAGCTGTCTCTATTTCCAGTATGGAGCTGCCTCTATCTATTCTCAGTGAAGACATGTCTCTATTCTCAGCAAAGAGCTGTCTATTCCCAGTGTTGAGCTGACTCTATTCCCAGTGAAGAGCTGTCTCTATTCCCAGTGAAGAGCTGTCTCTTTTCCCAGTGAAGAGCTGTCTCTTTTCCCAGTGAAGAGCTGCCTTTATTCCCAGAGTTGAGTTGCCTCTATTCCCAGAGTTGAGCTGCCTCTATTCCCAGAGTTGAGCTGCCTCTATTCCCAGAGTTGAGCTGCCTCTATTCCCAGTGAAGAGCTGTCTCTATTCCCAGTGAAGAGCTGGTTCTATTCCCAGTGTTGAGCTGCCTGTATTCCCAGTGAAGAGCTGTCTCTTTTCCCAGTGTTGAGCTGCCTCTATTCCCAGTGTTGAGCTGACTCTATTCCCAGTGTTGAGCTGACTCTATTCCCAGTGTTGAGCTGACTCTATTCCCAGTGAAGAGCTGTCTCTATTCCCAGTGAAGAGCTGGCTCCATTCCCAGTGTTGAGCTGCCTCTATTCCCAGTGAAGAGCTGTCTCTATTCCCAGTGAAGAGCTGGTTCTATTCCCAGTGTTGACCTGCCTGTATTCCCAGTGAAGAGCTGTCTCTTTTCCCAGTGAAGAGCTGCCTCTATTCCCAGAGTTGAGTTGCCTCTATTCCCAGTGTTGAGCTGTCTCTATTCCCAGTGAAGAGTTGTCTCTATTCCCAGTGAAGAGTTGTCTCTATTCCCAGTGAAGAGTTGTCTCTATTCCCAGTGTTGAGCTGTCTCTATTCCCAGTGTTGAGCTGTCTCTATTCCCAGTGACGAGCTGTCTCTATTGCCAGTGAAGGGCTGTCTCTATTCCCAGTGAAGAGCTGTCTCTATTCCCAATGTGGAGCTGTCTCTATTCCCAGTGAAGAGCTGTCTCTTTTCCCAGTGAAGAGCTGCCTCTATTCCCAGAGTTGAGCTGCCTCTATTCCCAGTGTTGAGCTGCCTGTATTCCCAGTGAAGAGCTGTCTCTTTTCCCAGTGTTGAGCTGCCTCTATTCCCAGAGTTGAGTTGCCTCTATTCCCAGTGTTGAGCTGACTCTATTCCCAGTGTTGAGCTGACTCTATTCCCAGTGAAGAGCTGTCTCTATTCCCAGTGAAGTGCTGGCTCCATTCCCAGTGTTGAGCTGCCTCTATTCCCAGTGAAGAGCTGCCTCTATTCCCAGTGAAGAGCTGGTTCTATTCCCAGTGTTGACCTGCCTGTATTCCCAGTGAAGAGCTGTCTCTTTTCCCAGTGAAGAGCTGCCTCTATTCCCAGAGTTGAGTTGCCTCTATTCCCAGAGTTGAGCTGACTCTATTCCCAGTGTTGAGCTGTCTCTATTCCCAGTGAAGAGCTGACTCTATTCCCAGTGTTGAGCTGTCTCTATTCCCAGTGAAGAGCTGTCTCTATTCCCAGTGAAGAGCTGTCTCTATTCCCAGTGTTGAGCTGTCTCTATTCCCAGTGAAGAGCTGTCTCTATTCCCAGAGTTGAGCTGTCTCTATTCCCAGTGTTGAGCTGACTCTATTCCCAGTGTTGAGCTGACTCTATTCCCAGTGTTGAGCTGACTGTATTCCCAGAGTTGAGCTGCCTCTATTCCCAGTGAAGAGCTGTCTCTACTCCCAGTGAAGAGCTGTCTCTATTCCCAGTGAAGGGCTGTCTCTATTCCCAGTGTTGAGCTGCCTGTATTCCCAGTGAAGAGTTGTCTCTATTCCCAGTGAAGAGCTGTCTCTATTCCCAGTGAAGAGCTGTCTCTATTCCCAGTGAAGAGCTGTCTCTATTCCCAGTGAAGAGCTGTCTCTATTCCCAGTGAAGAGCTGTCTCTATTCCCAGTGAAGAGCTGTCTCTATTCCCAGAGTTGAGCTGACTCTATTCCCAGTGTTGAGCTGACTCTATTCCCAGTGTTGAGCTGCCTGTATTCCCAGTGAAGAGCTATCTATTCCCAGTGTTGAACTGTCTCTATTCCCAGTGAAGAGCTATCTATTCCCAGTGTTGAGCTGTCTCTATTCCCAGTGAAGAGCTGTCTCTATTCCCAGTGAAGAGCTGTATCTATTCCCAGTTTAGAGCTGTCTCTATTCTCAGTGTTGAGCTGTTTCTATTCCCAGTGAAGAGCTGTCTCTATTCCCAGTGAAGAGCTGGCTCTATTCCCAGTGTTGAGCTGCCTGTATTCCCAGTGAAGAGCTGTCTCTATTCCCAGTGAAGAGCTGCCTCTATTCCCAGAGTTGAGCTGCCTCTATTTCCAGTGAAGAGCTGTCTCTATTCCCAGTGAAGAGCTGTATCTATTCCCAGTGTTGAGCTGTCGCTATTCCCAGTGTTGAGCCGTCTCTATTCCCAGTGAAGAGGTGCCTCTATTCCCAGTGAGGAGCTGCCTCTATTCCCAGTGTTGAGCTGCCTCTATTCCCAGTGTTGAGCTGCCTCTATTCCCAGTGTTGAACTGCCTCTATTCCCAGTGTTGAGCTGTCTCTATTCCCAGTGTTGAGCCGGCTCTATGCTCAGTGAAGAGCTGCCTCTATTCCCAGTGAGGAGCTGCCTCTATTCCCAGTGTTGAGCTGCCTCTATTCCCAATGAAGAGCTATCTATTCCCAGTGAAGAGCTGTCTCTATTCCCAGTGAAGACCTGTCTCTATTCCCAGTGAAGAGCTGTATCTATTCCCAGTTTAGAGCTTCTCTATTCTCAGTGTTGAGCTGTTTCTATTCCCAGAGTTGAGCTGACTCTATTCCCAGTGTTGAGCTGTCTCTATTCCCAGTGAAGAGCTGTCTCTATTCCCAGTGTTGAGCTGCCCCTATTCCCAGTGTGGAACTGTCTCTATTCCCAGTGAGGAGCTGTCTCTATTCCCAGTGAAGAGCTGTCTCTATTCCCAGTGTTGAGCTGTCTCTATACTCAGTGAAGAGCTGCCTCTATTCCCAGTGTTGAGCTGCCTCTATTCCCAGTGTTGAGCTGCCTCTATTCCCAGTGTTGAGCTGCCTCTATTCCCAGTGTTGAGCCGTCTCTATTCCCAGTGAAGAGCTGCCTCTATTCCCTGAGTTGAGCTGACTCTATTCCCAGTGTTGAGCTGCCTCTATTCCCAGTGTGGAACTGTCTCTATTCCCAGTGAGGAGCTGTCTCTATTCCCAGTGAAGAGCTGTCTCTATTCCCAGTGTTGAGCTGTCTCTATTCTCAGTGAAGAGTTGCCTCTATTCCCAGTGAGGAGCTGCCTCTATTCCCAGTGTTGAGCTGCCTCTATTCCCAGTGTTGAGCTGCCTCTATTCCCAGTGTTGAGCTGTCTCTTTTCCCAGTGTTGAGCCGGCTCTATGCTCAGTGAAGAGCTGCCTCTATTCCCAGTGAGGAGCTGCCTCTATTCCCAGTGATGAGCTGAGACACCAGTGAAGAGCTGCCTCTATTCCCAGTGAGGAGCTGCCTCTATTCCAAAGTGAAGAGCTGAGACACCAGTGAAGAGCTGCCTCTATTCCCTGTGAAAATGTAAAAAATTATTCTCTCACTTAACCCCCGGGACTTCATTACTCCTTACTGAGTGGACCAAAATGGCTATCAGCAATGCGGGGAGAAAAGTTCTCTCAACAAATCATTTTCAGCGTGGGGGCCTCCCCTAAATATCTTCCCGCATCTGTTGAGACCCTGGAGATCAACTCTGCAGACCCTGCTCCCTGCACCCACCCTGTAAGACCCTGGATTGACCCCGTTCCCAGACTCCCTGGTCCCCAGCCTCCATTGTCCCCAGCCTCCATTGTCCCCAGCCTCCCATGGTCCCCAGCTTCCCTGGTCCCCAGCCTCCATGGTCCCCACTCTCCCTGGTCACCAGCCTCCATGGTCCCCAGCCTCCATGGTCCCCAGCCTCCCTGGTCCCCAGCCTCCCATGGTCCCCGTCCTTCATGGTCCCCGTCCTCCATGGTTCCCAGCCTCCCATGGTCCCCACTCTCCCTGGTCACCAGCCTCCCTGGTCCCCGTCCTCCATGGTTCCCAGCCTCCCATGGTCCCCACTCTCCCTGGTCACCAGCATCCGTGGTCCCTGTCCTCCATGGTCCCCGTCCTCCATGGTTCCCAGCCTCCCATGGTCCCCAGCCTCCCATGGTTCCCGTCCTCCCTGGTCCCCAGCCTCCCATGGTCCCCAGCCTCCCATGGTCCCCGTCCTCCATGGTCCCCAGTCTCCCATGGTTCCCGTCCTCCCTGGTCCCCAGCCTCCCATGGTTCCCGTCCTCCCTGGTCCCCAGCCTCCCATGGTCCCCAGCCTCCCATGGTCCCCAGCCTCCGTGGTCCCCAGCCTCCCATAGTCCCCAGCCTCCCATGGTTCCCGTCCTCCCTGGTCCCCAGCCTCCCATGGTCCCCGTCCTCCATGGTCCCCAGCCTCCCTGGTCCCCAGCCTTCCATGGTCCCCAGCCTCCCATGGTCCCAGCCTCCCATGGTTCCCGTCCTCCCTGGTCCCCAGCCTCCCATGGTCCCCAGCCTCCCTGGTCCCCAGCCTCCCTGGTCCCCAGCCTCCCATGGTCCCCAGTCTCCCATGGTCCCCAGCCTCCGTGGTCCCCGTCCTCCGTGGTTCCCGTCCTCCCTGGTCCCCGTCCTCCCATGGTCCCCAGCCTCCCATGGTCCCCAGCCTCCCATGGTCCCCAGCCTCCCATGGTCCCCAGCCTCCCTGGTCCCCAGCCTCCCATGGTCCCCAGCCTCCCTGGTCCCCATCCTCCCTGGTCCCCAGCCTCCCATGGTCCCCAGCCTCCCTGGTCCCCGTCCTCCGTGGTTCCCGTCCTCCCTGGTCCCCAGCCTCCGTGGTCCCCAGCCTCCCTGGTCCCCAGCCTCCATGGTTCCCGTCCTCCCTGGTCCCCAGCCTCCCATGGTCCCCAGCCTCCCATGGTTCCCAGCCTCCCATGGTCCCCGTCCTCCCATGGTCCCCAGCCTCACATGGTCCCCGTTCTCCCATGGTCCCCGTCCTCCATGGTCCCCAGCCTCCCATGGTTCCCATCCTCCCTGGTCCCCAGCCTCCCTGGTCCCCAGCCTCCCATGGTCCCCAGCCTCCCATGGTCCCCAGCCTCCCTGGTCCCCAGCCTCCCATGGTCCCCAGCCTCCCTGGTCCCCAGCCTCCGTGGTCCCCAGCCTCCCAGGGTCCCCAGCCTCCCATGGTCCCCAGCCTCCCTGGTCCCCAGCCTCCCATGGTCCCCAGCCTCCCATGGTCCCCAGCCTCCCATGGTCCCCAGCCTCCCTGGTCCCCAGCCTCCCATGGTCCCCAGCCTCCGTGGTCCCCAGCCTCCCATGGTCCCCAGCCTCCCATGGTCCCCAGCCTCCCATGGTCCCCAGCCTCCCTGGTCCCCAGCCTCCCTGGTCCCCAGCCTCCCATGGTCCCCAGCCTCCCATGGTCCCCATTCTCCCATGGTCCCCAGCCTCCCTGGTCCCCAGCCTCCCATGGTCCCCAGCCTCCCATGGTCCCCAGCCTCCGTGGTCCCCGTCCTCCGTGGTTCCCGTCCTCCCTGGTCCCTAACCTCCCTGGTCACCAGCCTCCCTGGTCCCCGTCCTCCGTGGGAGGGAGGGAGGCAAGGAGGGAGTGGGGGAGGTAGTGAGGGAACGGGGGAGGGAGGGATGAGGCAGGGAGGGAGGGAGGGAGGGAAGAGTGGTGTCTCAGTCTGTTTGTTTCTGGGAGGGAGGGAGGGAGGGAGTGGTGTCTCAGTCTGTGTGTTTCTGGGAAGGAGGGAGGAGTGGTGTCTCAGTCTGTGTGTTTCTGGGAAGGAGGGAGGAGTGGTGGTGTCTGTGTTTATCTGTCTGGGTGTAGATAAGGAGTTGTTTGATGGGGATAAGAGGAAGGAGTGTGATTTTGGTCAGCCAATCTGATTCATAGAGAGAGAGAAAGATGGGAGATGGACGAGAGGGGCGTGAGTGGGGGGGTAAAGAGAGACACAGAGGGAGGAGAGAGACGAGAAAGAGAGATGGAGAGAGAGGGGGATAGAGAGAGATGGGAGAGAGAAATGCAGAGAGAGAGGGAAGGAAGGCCCAGGTCGCTTGGCCGTAGCTGCGAACAGTAATTACATAAAGAGATTAGTATAGACAGGAGAGAGAGGGGTGGAGAGGAGGTAGAGGAGTGGTAGAGAGGAGGTAGAGGAGTGAAGGAGAGAGAGGGGTGGAGAGGAGGTAGAGGAGTGGTAGAGAGAGAGGGGTGGAGAGGAGGTAGAGGAGTGGTAGAGAGAGAGGGGTGGAGAGGAGGTAGAGGAGTGGTAGAGAGAGAGGGGTGGAGAGGAGGTAGAGGAGTGGTAGAGAGAGAGGGGTGGAGAGGAGGTAGAGGAGTGAAGGAGAGAGAGGGGTGGAGAGGAGGTAGAGGAGTGAAGGAGAGAGAGGGGTGGAGAGGAGGTAGAGGAGTGAAGGAGAGAGAGGGGTGGAGAGGAGGTAGAGGAGTGAAGGAGAGAGAGGGGTGGAGAGGAGGTAGAGGAGTGAAGGAGAGAGAGGGGTGGAGAGGAGGTAGAGGAGTGAAGGAGAGAGAGGGGTGGAGAGGAGGTAGAGGAGTGAAGGAGAGAGAGGGGTGGAGAGGAGGTAGAGGAGTGAAGGAGAGAGAGGGGTGGAGAGGAGGTAGAGGAGTGAAGGAGAGAGAGGGGTGGAGAGGAGGTAGAGGAGTGAAGGAGAGAGAGGGTGGAGAGGAGGTAGAGGAGTGAAGGAGAGAGAGGGGTGGAGAGGAGGTAGAGGAGTGAAGGAGAGAGAGGGGTGGAGAGGAGGTAGAGGAGTGAAGGAGAGAGAGGGGTGGAGAGGAGGTAGAGGAGTGAAGGAGAGAGAGGGGTGGAGAGGAGGTAGAGGAGTGGTAGAGAGAGAGGGGTGGAGAGGAGGTAGAGGAGTGGTAGAGAGAGAGGGGTGGAGAGGAGGTAGAGGAGTGGTAGAGAGAGAGGGGTGGAGAGGAGGTAGAGGAGTGAAGGAGAGAGAGGGGTGGAGAGGAGGTAGAGGAGTGAAGGAGAGAGAGGGGTGGAGAGGAGGTAGAGGAGTGGTAGAGAGAGAGGGGTGGAGAGGAGGTAGAGGAGTGGTAGAGAGAGAGGGGTGGAGAGGAGGTAGAGGAGTGGTAGAGAGAGAGGGGTGGAGAGGAGGTAGAGGAGTGGTAGAGAGAGAGGGGTGGAGAGGAGGTAGAGGAGTGAAGGAGAGAGAGGGGTGGAGAGGAGGTAGAGGAGTGAAGGAGAGAGAGGGGTGGAGAGGAGGTAGAGGAGTGGTAGAGAGAGAGGGGTGGAGAGGAGGTAGAGGAGTGGTAGAGAGAGAGGGGTGGAGAGGAGGTAGAGGAGTGGTAGAGAGAGAGGGGTTGAGAGAAGGTAGAGGAGTGGTAGAGAGAGAGGGAAGGAAGGCCCAGGTCGCCTGGGAAGGAGTGAAGGAGAGAGAGGGGTGGAGAGGAGGTAGAGGAGTGGTAGAGAGAGAGGGGTGGAGAGGAGGTAGAGGAGTGAAGGAGAGGAGGACTAGTCCCCGCTGCTGGCTTGACTCTGAAGAGGAGAGTCGGGTCGGTCCTGGTCGGTCACTTGATGAAAACCCAGAAGTAGCTGGAAGTGGTGTTGGAGGTCCAGTAGGGGGCACTCTTCCTTCTGATCTAAGGAGATCCTAATGCCCCAGGGCAGTGAAGGGGAAATTGCCATGCAATAGTGTGCCAACTTTCAGATGGGACGTTATAATGGTGCCCTGATTTTCCGTTGTCACTAAAGATCCCATGGTACTTATCGCAAGAGTAGGAGTGTCAACCCCGGTGTCCTGGCTAAATGTCCAATCTGGCCCTCATACCCTCATGGCCACCTAATCATCCCCAGCTCATTCATCCAACCCCTCTTCTCCCCTGAAACTCTTTCTCAGGTTGTTGCTATAAAATGAAATATGTTCTCAGCGAGGTTATTATAATTTAGATTTTTTTTTTTTTTTTAATTGACATGCAAATAAAATAAAATGTTATTTGCCACGTCACGCAGATACTAATAGCTAGCGGCTGTCTCACCTGGTCTTTATCCTCTAATAGTTTCTATGATTCTTTGTGGGTGCTGTTCAGATTAACTTTGAGGTTGGTTGGGTTGGTCCCCTTTTCATCTATGTTCCACATAAGGCCGTCCTCTCCTGACTCTACAGGCCGTCCTCTCCTGACTCTACAGGCCGTCTTCTCCTGACTCTACAGGCCGTCCTCTCCTGACTCTACAGGCCGTCCTCTCCTGACTCTACAGGCCGTCTTCTCCTGACTCTACATGCCGTCCTCTCCTGACTCTACAGGCCGTCTTCTCTTGACTCTACAGGCCGTCTTCTCCTGACTCTACAGGCCGTCTTCTCCTGACTCTACAGGCCGTCTTCTCCTGACTCTACAGGCCGTCTTCTCCTGACTCTACAGGCCGTCCTCTCCTGACTCTACAGGCCGTCCTCTCCTGACTCTACAGGCCGTCTTCTCCTGACTCTACAGGCCGTCCTCTCCTGACTCTACAGGCCGTCTTCTCCTGACTCTACAGGCCGTCTTCTGACTCTACAGGCCGTCTTCTCCTGACTCTACAGGCCGTCTTCTCCTGACTCTACAGGCCGTCTTCTCCTGACTCTACAGCCCGTCCTCTCCTGACGCTAGAGTATAGTGTGGGTGTGTTTACTAGAGATTCGGGTGGAGGTATTTACTAGAGATTAATGTGGGTGTATTTGTTAGAATTGAATGTGGGTGTGTGTACTTTAATTTACTGTGGGTGTTTTTACTAGTCTTTAGTGTGGGCGTGAGCACTCTTAGAAGTGTGTTATTCTGAACCCTTCAGTGTCTGTCCTTTGTCAGAACGTGATGAGGATAATTACTGCTTCAGCCTTTCTGCCCCTGATCTCAGATCCTGTCCTTACAGGAAATAGAATCACTTCATAACCCTGTCATTGGACAGAGGATGCAAGCAAAGAAACTGACAGCTAGCTAGCTAGGTTCCCGGCCTCATTGCAGCGTTTACAGCTAGCTAGCTAGGTTCCCGGCCTCATTGCAGCGTTTACAGCTAGCTAGCTAGGTGCCCGCCCTCATTGCAGCGTTTACAGCTAGCTAGCTAGGTGCCCGCCCTCATTGCAGCGTTTACAGCTAGCTAGCTAGGTGCCCGCCCTCATTGCAGCGTTTACAGCTAGCTAGCTAGGTCCCCGCCCTCATTGCAGCGTTTACAGCTAGCTAGCTAGGTGCCCGGCCTCATTGCAGCGTTTACAGCTAGCTAGCTAGGTGCCCGGGCCTCATTGCAGCGTTTACAGCTAGCTAGCTAGGTGCCCGGCCTCATTGCAGCGTTTACAGCTAGCTAGCTAGGTGCCCGGCCTCATTGCAGCGTTTACAGCTAGCTAGCTAGGTGCCCGGCCTCATTGCAGCGTTTACAGCTAGCTAGCTAGGTGCCCGGCCTCATTGCAGCGTTTACAGCTAGCTAGCTAGGTGCCCGGCCTCATTGCAGCGTTTACAGCTAGCTAGCTAGGTGCCCGGGCCTCATTGTAGCGTTTACAGCTAGCTAGCTAGGTGCCCGGCCTCATTGCAGCGTTTACAGCTAGCTAGCTAGGTG
The DNA here is from genome assembly GCF_002021735.2 of Oncorhynchus kisutch. Taxonomy (NCBI): domain Eukaryota; kingdom Metazoa; phylum Chordata; class Actinopteri; order Salmoniformes; family Salmonidae; genus Oncorhynchus; species Oncorhynchus kisutch. Next base: position 3,673,304 of record NC_034183.2, on the reverse strand, counting down.
CCCGGCCTCATTGCAGCGTTACAGCTAGCTAGCTAGGTGCCCGGCCTCATTGCAGCGTTTACAGCTAGCTAGCTAGGTGCCCGGGCCTCATTGCAGCGTTTACAGCTAGCTAGCTAGGTGCCCGGCCTCATTGCAGCGTTTACAGCTAGCTAGCTAGGTGCCCGGCCTCATTGCAGCGTTTACAGCTAGCTAGCTAGGTGCCCGGCCTCATTGCAGCGTTTACAGCTAGCTAGCTAGGTGCCCGGCCTCATTGCAGCGTTTACAGCTAGCTAGCTAGGTGCCCGGCCTCATTGCAGCGTTTACAGCTAGCTAGCTAGGTGCCCGGCCTCATTGCAGCGTTTACAGCTAGCTAGCTAGGTGCCCGGCCTCATTGCTGCGTTTACAGCTAGCTAGCTAGGTGCCCGGCCTCAATTGCAGAGTTTACAGCTAGCTAGCTAGGTGCCCCGGCCTCATTGCAGCGTTTACAGCTAGCTAGCTAGGTGCCCGGCCTCATTGCAGCGTTACAGCTAGCTAGCTAGGTGCCCGGCCTCATTGCAGCGTTACAGCTAGCTAGCTAGGTGCCCGGCCTCATTGCAGCGTTTACAGCTAGCTAGCTAGGTGCCCGGCCTCATTGCAGCGTTTACAGCTAGCTAGCTAGGTGCCGGCCTCATTGCAGCGTTTACAGCTAGCTAGCTAGGTGCCCGGCCTCATTGCAGCGTTTACAGCTAGCTAGCTAGGTGCCCGGCCTCATTGCAGCGTTTACAGCTAGCTAGCTAGGTGCCCGGCCTCATTGCAGCGTTTACAGCTAGCTAGCTAGGTGCCCGGCCTCATTGCAGCGTTTACAGCTAGCTAGCTAGGTGCCCGGCCTCATTGCAGCGTTTACAGCTAGCTAGCTAGGTGCCCGGCCTCATTGCAGCGTTTACAGCTAGCTAGCTAGGTGCCCGGGCCTCATTGCAGCGTTTACAGCTAGCTAGCTAGGTGCCCGGCCTCATTGCAGCGTTTACAGCTAGCTAGCTAGGTGCCCGGCCTCATTGCAGCGTTTACAGCTAGCTAGCTAGGTGCCCGGCCTCATTGCAGCGTTTACAGCTAGCTAGCTAGGTGCCCGGCCTCATTGCAGCGTTTACAGCTAGCTAGCTAGGTGCCCGGCCTCATTGCAGCGTTTACAGCTAGCTAGCTAGGTTGCCCGGCCTCATTGCAGCGTTTACAGCTAGCTAGCTAGGTGCCCGGGCCTCATTGCAGCGTTTACAGCTAGCTAGCTAGGTGCCCGGCCTCATTGCAGCGTTTACAGCTAGCTAGCTAGGTGCCCGGCCTCATTGCAGCGTTTACAGCTAGCTAGCTAGGTGCCCGGGCCTCATTGCAGCGTTTACAGCTAGCTAGCTAGGTGCCCGGCCTCATTGCAGCGTTTACAGCTAGCTAGCTAGGTGCCCGGCCTCATTGCAGCGTTACAGCTAGCTAGCTAGGTGCCCGGCCTCATATGCAGCGTTTACGCAGGGCCTTAAGCTAAGCTAGGTGCCCGGCCTCATTGCAGCGTTTACAGCTAGCTAGCTAGGTGCCCGGCCTCATGCAGCGTTTACAGCTAGCTAGCTAGGTGCCCGGCCTCATTGCAGCGTTTACAGCTAGCTAGCTAGGTGCCCGGCCTCATTGCAGCGTTTACAGCTAGCTAGCTAGGTGCCCGGGCCTCATTGCAGCGTTTACAGCTAGCTAGCTAGGTGCCCGGCCCTCATTGCAGCGTTTACAGCTAGCTAGCTAGGTGCCCGGCCTCATTGCAGCGTTTACAGCTAGCTAGCTAGGTGCCCGGCCTCATTGCAGCGTTTACAGCTAGCTAGCTAGGTGCCCGGCCTCATTGCAGCGTTTACAGCTAGCTAGCTAGGTGCCCGGCCTCATTGCAGCATTTACAGCTAGCTAGCTAGGTGCCCGGCCTCATTGCAGCGTTTACAGCTAGCTAGCTAGGTGTCCGGCCTCATTGCAGCGTTTACAGCTAGCTAGCTAGGTGCCCGGCCTCATTGCAGCGTTTACAGCTAGCTAGCTAGGTTCCCGGCCTCATTGCAGAGTTTACAGCTAGCTAGCTAGGTGCCCGGCCTCATTGCAGCGTTTACAGCTAGCTAGCTAGGTGCCCGGCCTCATTGCAGCGTTTACAGCTAGCTAGCTAGGTGCCCGGCCTCATTGCAGCGTTTACAGCTAGCTAGCTAGGTGCCCGGCCTCATTGCAGCGTTTACAGCTAGCTAGCTAGGTGCCCGGCCTCATTGCAGTGTTTACAGCTAGCTAGCTAGGTGCCCGGGCCTCATTGCAGCGTTTACAGCTAGCAAGATGTAAAGATGATCTTTTCTCTTCTCTCCTCTTCCAGGTTGTACCTCTCTCTGAACACGTTACTCTGCATCAAACCCTTGACTCAGTTCTCTCCTCTTCCAGGTTGTACCTCTCTCTGAACAAGTTACTCTGCATCAAACCCTTGACTCAGTTCTCTCCTCTTCCAGGTTGTACCTCTCTCTGAACACGTTACTCTGCATCAAACCCTTGACTCAGTTCTCTCCTCTTCCAAGTTGTACCTCTCTCTGAACAAGTTACTCTGCATCAAACCCTTGACTCAGTTCTCTCCTCTTCCAGGTTGTACCTCTCTCTGAACAAGTTACTCTGCATCAAACCCTTGACTCAGTTCTCTCCTCTTCCAGGTTGTACCTCTCTCTGAACACGTTACTCTGCATCAAACCCTTGACTCAGTTCTCTCCTCTTCCAGGTTGTACCGCTCTCTGAACAAGTTACTCTGCATCAAACCCTTGACTCAGTTCTCTCCTCTTCCAGGTTGTACCTTTCTCTGAACAAGTTACTCTGCATCAAACCCTTGACTCAGTTCTCTCCTCTTCCAGGTTGTACCTCTCTCTGAACAAGTTACTCTGCATCAAACCCTTGACTCAGTTCTTCTCTGAGTGCATTAGAAGAAGGGATCCTCCTCCAACGAGGGTTAAGAGCAAATGAAGAAACAAGGACGGAAGAAGAGGAAGCAAAGATTTGTCGGCTAAAGACAGCCCTTGTCTTCCCAGCGAGCGCTAAGTAGACTATGACAGGATTTCCACTCCGTCTTCCTAATCTGTGTAAGCGAACCTGTTCTGGGATGTATTTCACATGGTATGTCTTTTGATTGGGATTAGCCTGGATTAGTCGATCCTCTTACCCCGGGATGTGGCTCAGTACAGTTTATCACTAACAGCCCAGGGCCTCAGCTCAGCGTCTCAGCCTCACCGCAGAGGAAAGCTGGGAAATCCTCCTTTCTATAACTGTGATCAGTCTTTAAACTGACTTCCCAAAAAGCGAGGGAACACACTGGACTTCATGGTAGTGGAAATGCATTCCAGGTGACAACCTCATGAAGCTGGTTGAGAGAATGCAAAGAGTGTGCAAAGCTGTCATCAAAGGCAAAGGGTGGCTACTTTGAAGAATCTCAAATATAAAATATATTTTGATTTGTTTATTAACACTTTTTTGGGGTTACTACATGATATGTGTTATTTCATAGTGTTGATGTCTTCACTATTATTCTGCAATGTAGAAAATACAAAAAAAATAAAGAAAGCCCCTTGAATGAGTAGATGTGTCTAAACTTTTGACTGGTATTGTACATCAATGCTTTATATTATATGACGCTGTACTCACTATAAAGTGAGACCCCTTTGTTCATTCATAACACATACATAAAGGCTTAATGATGTAAACACAAATGTATTAAACACTTTAGGGAATTATCACTAACAGCTAAAGCAAATAAACATTATAAACATGTTTAAACATTTCCTTTTATTTGTAATTTTTTTAAACAATACAAATACATCAAGTTTTCGTAAAGTTCATCAATGTAATTACATTAGACATTACACAGGGCTGTGAATAGTGTAGCTGGTGCCTGAGCTGGGAGACGAATGGTTCTTGTCTCTCTCTACATTGAACATTACACAGGGCTGTGAATAGTGTAGCTGGTGCCTGAGCTGGGAGACGAATGGTTCTTGTCTCTCTCTACATTGAACATTACACAGGGCTGTGAATAGTGTAGCTGGTGCCTGAGCTGGGAGACGAATGGTTCTTGTCTCTCTCTACATTGAACATTACACAGGGCTGTGAATAGTGTAGCTGGTGCCTGAGCTGGGAGACGAATGGTTCTTGTCTCTCTCTACATGGAACATTACACAGGGCTGTGAATAGTGTAGCTGGTGCCTGACCTGGGAGACGAATGGTTCTTGTCTCTCTCTACATTGAACATTACACAGGGCTGTGAATAGTGTAGCTGGTGCCTGAGCTGGGAGATGAATGGTTCTTGTCTCTCTCTACATTGAACATTACACAGGGCTGTGAATAGTGTAGCTGGTCCCTGAGCTGGGAGACGAATGGTTCTTGTCTCTCTCTACATTGAACATTACACAGGGCTGTGAATAGTGTAGCTGGTGCCTGAGCTGGGAGACGAATGGTTCTTGTCTCTCTCTACATTGAACATTACACAGGGCTGTGAATAGTGTAGCTGGTCCCTGAGCTGGGAGACGAATGGTTCTTGTCTCTCTCTACATTGAACATTACACAGGGCTGTGAATAGTGTAGCTGGTCCCTGAGCTGGGAGACGAATGGTTCTTGTCTCTCTCTACATTAGACATTACACAGGGCTGTGAATAGTGTAGCTGGTCCCTGAGCTGGGAGACGAATGGTTCTTGTCTCTCTCTACATTGAACATTACACAGGGCTGTGAATAGTGTAGCTGGTCCCTGAGCTGGGAGACGAATGGTTCTTGTCTCTCTTACATTGAACATTACACAGGGCTGTGAATAGTGTAGCTGGTGCCTGAGCTGGGAGACGAATGGTTCTTGTCTCTCTCTACATTGAACATTACACAGGGCTGTGAATAGTGTAGCTGGTGCCTGAGCTGGGAGACGAATGGTTCTTGTCTCTCTTACATTGAACATTACACAGGGCTGTGAATAGTGTAGCTGGTGCCTGAGCTGGGAGACGAATGGTTCTTGTCTCTCTCTACATTGAACATTACACAGGGCTGTGAATAGTGTAGCTGGTCCCTGAGCTGGGAGACGAATGGTTCTTGTCTCTCTCTACATTGAACATTACACAGGGCTGTGAATAGTGTAGCTGGTCCCTGAGCTGGGAGACGAATGGTTCTTGTCTCTCTCTACATTGAACATTACACAGGGCTGTGAATAGTGTAGCTGGTGCCTGAGCTGGGAGACGAATGGTTCTTGTCTCTCTCTACATTAGACATTACACAGGGCTGTGAATAGTGTAGCTGGTCCCTGAGCTGGGAGACGAATGGTTCTTGTCTCTCTACATTGAACATTACACAGGGCTGTGAATAGTGTAGCTGGTGCCTGAGCTGGGAGACGAATGGTTCTTGTCTCTCTCTACATTGAACATTACACAGGGCTGTGAATAGTGTAGCTGGTGCCTGAGCTGGGAGACGAATGGTTCTTGTCTCTCTTACATTGAACATTACACAGGGCTGTGAATAGTGTAGCTGGTCCCTGAGCTGGGAGACGAATGGTTCTTGTCTCTCTCTACATTGAACATTACACAGGGCTGTGAATAGTGTAGCTGGTGCCTGAGCTGGGAGACGAATGGTTCTTGCCTCTCTTACATTGAACATTACACAGGGCTGTGAATAGTGTAGCTGGTGCCTGAGCTGGGAGACGAATGGTTCTTGTCTCTCTCTACATTGAACATTACACAGGGCTGTGAATAGTGTAGCTGGTGCCCGAGCTGGGAGACGAATGGTTCTTGTCTCTCTTACATTGAACATTACACAGGGCTGTGAATAGTGTAGCTGGTGCCTGAGCTGGGAGACGAATGGTTCTTGTCTCTCTTACATTGAACATTACACAGGGCTGTGAATAGTGTAGCTGGTCCCTGAGCTGGGAGACGAATGGTTCTTGTCTCTCTTACATTGAACATTACACAGGGCTGTGAATAGTGTAGCTGGTCCCTGAGCTGGGAGACGAATGGTTCTTGTCTCTCTTACATTGAACATTACACAGGGCTGTGAATAGTGTAGCTGGTCCCTGAGCTGGGAGACGAATGGTTCTTGTCTCTCTCTACATTGAACATTACACAGGGCTGTGAATAGTGTAGCTGGTCCCTGAGCTGGGAGACGAATGGTTCTTGTCTCTCTTACATTGAACATTACACAGGGCTGTGAATAGTGTAGCTGGTCCCTGAGCTGGGAGACGAATGGTTCTTGTCTCTCTCTACATTGAACATTACACAGGGCTGTGAATAGTGTAGCTGGTGCCTGAGCTGGGAGACGAATGGTTCTTGTCTCTCTCTACATTGAACATTACACAGGGCTGTGAATAGTGTAGCTGGTCCCTGAGCTGGGAGACGAATGGTTCTTGTCTCTCTCTACATTGAACATTACACAGGGCTGTGAATAGTGTAGCTGGTCCCTGAGCTGGGAGACGAATGGTTCTTGTCTCTCTCTACATTGAACATTACACAGGGCTGTGAATAGTGTAGCTGGTGCCTGAGCTGGGAGACGAATGGTTCTTGTCTCTCTCTACATTGAACATTACACAGGGCTGTGAATAGTGTAGCTGGTCCCTGAGCTGGGAGACGAATGGTTCTTGTCTCTCTTACATTGAACATTACAAAGGGCTGTGAATAGTGTAGCTGGTCCCTGAGCTGGGAGACGAATGGTTCTTGTCTCTCTCTACATTGAACATTACACAGGGCTGTGAATAGTGTAGCTGGTGCCTGAGCTGGGAGACAAATGGTTCTTGTCTCTCTCTACATTGAACATTACACAGGGCTGTGAATAGTGTAGCTGGTCCCTGAGCTGGGAGACGAATGGTTCTTGTCTCTCTCTACATTGAACATTACACAGGGCTGTGAATAGTGTAGCTGGTCCCTGAGCTGGGAGACGAATGGTTCTTGTCTCTCTCTACATTGAACATTACACAGGGCTGTGAATAGTGTAGCTGGTGCCTGAGCTGGGAGACGAATGGTTCTTGTCTCTCTCTACATTGAACATTACACAGGGCTGTGAATAGTGTAGCTGGTCCCTGAGCTGGGAGACGAATGGTTCTTGTCTCTCTTACATTGAACATTACACAGGGCTGTGAATAGTGTAGCTGGTCCCTGAGCTGGGAGACGAATGGTTCTTGTCTCTCTTACATTGAACATTACACAGGGCTGTGAATAGTGTAGCTGGTGCCTGAGCTGGGAGACAAATGGTTCTTGTCTCTCTCTACATTGAACATTACACAGGGCTGTGAATAGTGTAGCTGGTGCCTGAGCTGGGAGACGAATGGTTCTTGTCTCTCTACATTGAACATTACACAGGGCTGTGAATAGTGTAGCTGGTCCCTGAGCTGGGAGACGAATGGTTCTTGTCTCTCTCTACATTGAACATTACACAGGGCTGTGAATAGTGTAGCTGGTGCCTGAGCTGGGAGACGAATGGTTCTTGTCTCTCTCTACATTGAACATTACACAGGGCTGTGAATAGTGTAGCTGGTCCCTGAGCTGGGAGACGAATGGTTCTTGTCTCTCTCTACATTGAACATTACACAGGGCTGTGAATAGTGTAGCTGGTCCCTGAGCTGGGAGACGAATGGTTCTTGTCTCTCTCTACATTGAACATTACACAGGGCTGTGAATAGTGTAGCTGGTGCCTGAGCTGGGAGACGAATGGTTCTTGTCTCTCTCTACATTGAACATTACACAGGGCTGTGAATAGTGTAGCTGGTCCCTGAGCTGGGAGACGAATGGTTCTTGTCTCTCTTACATTGAACATTACACAGGGCTGTGAATAGTGTAGCTGGTCCCTGAGCTGGGAGACGAATGGTTCTTGTCTCTCTTACATTGAACATTACACAGGGCTGTGAATAGTGTAGCTGGTGCCTGAGCTGGGAGACAAATGGTTCTTGTCTCTCTCTACATTGAACATTACACAGGGCTGTGAATAGTGTAGCTGGTGCCTGAGCTGGGAGACGAATGGTTCTTGTCTCTCTACATTGAACATTACACAGGGCTGTGAATAGTGTAGCTGGTCCCTGAGCTGGGAGACGAATGGTTCTTGTCTCTCTCTACATTGAACATTACACAGGGCTGTGAATTGTGTAGCTGGTCCCTGAGCTGGGAGACGAATGGTTCTTGTCTCTCTCTACATTGAACATTACACAGGGCTGTGAATAGTGTAGCTGGTGCCTGAGCTGGGAGACGAATGGTTCTTGTCTCTCTCTACATTAGACATTACACAGGGCTGTGAATAGTGTAGCTGGTCCCTGAGCTGGGAGACGAATGGTTCTTGTCTCTCTTACATTGAACATTACACAGGGCTGTGAATAGCGTAGCTGGTCCCTGAGCTGGGAGACGAATGGTTCTTGTCTCTCTCTACATTAGACATTACACAGGGCTGTGAATAGTGTAGCTGGTGCCTGAGCTGGGAGACAAATGGTTCTTGTCTCTCTTACATTGAACATTACACAGGGCTGTGAATAGTGTAGCTGGTCCCTGAGCTGGGAGACGAATGGTTCTTGTCTCTCTCTACATTGAACATTACACAGGGCTGTGAATAGTGTAGCTGGTCCCTGAGCTGGGAGACGAATGGTTCTTGTCTCTCTCTACATTGAACATTACACAGGGCTGTGAATTGTGTAGCTGGTCCCTGAGCTGGGAGACGAATGGTTCTTGTCTCTCTCTACATTAGACATTACACAGGGCTGTGAATAGTGTAGCTGGTGCCTGAGCTGGGAGACGAATGGTTCTTGTCTCTCTTACATTAGACATTACACAGGGCTGTGAATAGTGTAGCTGGTCCCTGAGCTGGGAGACGAATGGTTCTTGCCTCTCTTACATTGAACATTACACAGGGCTGTGAATAGTGTAGCTGGTCCCTGAGCTGGGAGACGAATGGTTCTTGCCTCTCTTACATTGAACATTACACAGGGCTGTGAATAGTGTAGCTGGTGCCTGAGCTGGGAGACGAATGGTTCTTGTCTCTCTCTACATTGAACATTACACAGGGCTGTGAATAGTGTAGCTGGTGCCTGAGCTGGGAGACGAATGGTTCTTGTCTCTCTTACATTGAACATTACACAGGGCTGTGAATAGTGTAGCTGGTGCCTGAGCTGAGAGACGAATGGTTCTTGCCTCTCTTACATTGAACATTACACAGGGCTGTGAATAGTGTAGCTGGTGCCTGAGCTGGGAGACGAATGGTTCTTGCCTCTCTTACATTGAACATTACACAGGGCTGTGAATAGTGTAGCTGGTGCCTGAGCTGGGAGACGAATGGTTCTTGCCCCTCTTCCTGCTGGAGGTTCTGCATGTTGGTTCCAACCTTAAAAGTAACAACAAAGAAAGTTAGCAAATCTGTGAGGAAATGCCTTTGTCTCACCATCTGGATAAGGTCTGTGCTGCGGCATAAAGTCTAAATGGGCATGGCCACAAGAGGATCGCGTCCAGTAGAGGGCGTGGCCACAAGAGGATCGCGTCCAGTAGAGGGCATGGCCACAAGAGGATCGCGTCCAGTAGAGGGCATGGCCACAAGAGGATCGCGTCCAGTAGAGGGCATGGCCACAAGAGGATCGCGTCCAGTAGAGGGCATGGCCACAAGAGGATCGCGTCCAGTAGAGGGCATGGCCACAAGAGGATCGCGTCCAGTAGAGGGCGTGGCCACAAGAGGATCGCGTCCAGTAGAGGGCGTGGCCACAAGAGGATCGCGTCCAGTAGAGGGCATGGCCACAAGAGGATCGCGTCCAGTAGAGGGCATGGCCACAAGAGGATCGCGTCCAGTAGAGGGCGCCGATATGCTAGCTACCTTTCTTTGCCTGTTTGTTAGCCAACTGGCATTCAGCTACAGAGGCTAGCTACGAGACTTTGTACAATCAAGCTAACATTAGCTTGGTAATGTTATCTAGGTAGCTACCTAGCTACCTAGCTAATCAAAATATCTGCTTGCATTTATTGATTAACCTTAGCTTGAATACCACCATGTAGCTAGCTAGCTAATCAAAATATCTGCTTGCATTTATTGATTAACCTTAGCTTGAATACCACCATGTAGCTAGCTAGCTAATCAAAATATCTGCTTGCATTTATTGATTAACCTTAGCTTGAATACCACCATGTAGCTAGCTAGCTAATCAAAATATCTGCTTGCATTTATTGATTAACCTTAGCTTGAATACCACCATGTAGCTAGCTAGCTAATCAAAATATCTGCTTGCATTTATTGATTAACCTTAGCTTGAATACCACCATGTAGCTAGCTAGCTAATCAAAATATCTGCTTGCATTTATTGATTAACCTTAGCTTGAATACCACCATGTAGCTAGCTAGCTAATCAAAATATCTGCTTGCATTTATTGATTAACCTTAGCTTGAATACCACCATGTAGCTAGCTAGCTAATCAAAATATCTGCTTGCATTTATTGATTAACCTTAGCTTGAATACCACCATGTAGCTAGCTAGCTAATCAAAATATCTGCTTGCATTTATTGATTAACCTTAGCTTGAATACCACCATGTAGCTAGCTAGCTAATCAAAATATCTGCTTGCATTTATTGATTAACCTTAGCTTGAATACCACCATGTAGCTAGCTAGCTAATCAAAATATCTGCTTGCATTTATTGATTAACCTTAGCTTGAATACCACCATGTAGCTAGCTAGCTAATCAAAATATCTGCTTGCATTTATTGATTAACCTTAGCTTGAATACCACCATGTAGCTAGCTAGCTAATCAAAATATCTGCTTGCATTTATTGATTAACCTTAGCTTGAATACCACCATGTAGCTAGCTAGCTAATCAAAATATCTGCTTGCATTTATTGATTAACCTTAGCTTGAATACCACCATGTAGCTAGCTAGCTACGTTTGTTTACATCTTTTGACTGGCAGCCTGCTGCAAGCAGCTTTGTTGTTGCCGAGCAACCAACCCAGTGTTAGAACTTTGAACTTCGGCAAAAAAAAAAAAAAAGATGTTAGCATTGTCATAAATGCTACAAAAAAAGGTAGCACATCGTTGTTTCTTAATAACGGACGGAAATGTGCACGTGAGAACAATACATTATCAATTCAAGCTAAATCTTTTACACCTACAAACTTAAGTCAATCCGGCCTTTTAAAACAAAAGTTCAATGGCCACTTTATTGACATTATAGTCTTGTTTTAATCCAACGTCTAGAATTTGAGCTAGATAGCCACAAGAAATACTCTTAATCAAACTCAAATTGTTATTGACCCTATTCATATTAGATATTAGATATGATGATAGGAAGATTTTGAATTTAACACTGAGCTTCATCCAATCCCAATCGGCGTCTGTAATGATAGCCTGTTGCGTAAATTTACATATTAGTTGTTTTTATATATATAAAATAATAAGTAATACTCATAACATAGAAACCTAAAAATTTATATTCATACCTGTCACGTTCTGATCTGTTTCACCTGTCCTTGTGCTTGTCTCCACTCCCCTCCAGGTGTCGCCCATCTTCCCCATTATCCCCTTGGTATTTATACCTGTGTTCTCTGTCTGTCTGTTGCCAGTACGTCTTATTGGTCAAGCAGAGTTTTTCTTGTTAGCGTCTGTCTTTGCCTCTCTTTTTCTCCTCCTCCTGTTTAATTTTTTTTTTTTTAACGCTTGACTGTCCTGACCCTGTACCCGCCTGTCCTGACCCTGTACCCACCTGCCTGACCACTCTGCCTGTCCCTGACCCTGTCCCTGATCCTGTCCCTGTCCTGACCCTGTACCCGCCTGCCTGACCACTCTGCTTGTCCTGACCCTGTACCCACCTGCCTGACCACTCTGCCTGTCCCTGACCCTGTCCCTGACCCTGTCCCTGTCCCTGTCCCTGTCCCTGACCCTGTACCCGCCCACCTGACCACTCTGCCTAACCCTGTAACTGACCCTGATCCTGTCCCTGATCCTGACCCTGTACATGCCCACCTGACCACTCTGCCTGTCCTGACCCTGTCCCTGACCCTGTACCCGCCCACCTGACCACTCTGCCTGTCCCTGACCCTGTCCCTGACCCTGATCCTGTCCCTGTCCCTGACCCAGTACCCGCCCACCTGACCACTCTGCCTGTCCCTGACCCTGAGCCTGCCTGACCACTCTGCCTGTCCTGACCCTATACCCGCCCGCCTGACCACTCTGCCTGTCCTGACCCTGTACCCGCCCGCCTGACCACTCTGCCTATCCTGACCCTGTACCCGCCCGCCTGACCACTCTGCATGTCCCTGACCCTGGCCCTGTCCCTGTCCATGACCCTGAGCCTGCCTGACCACTCTGCCTGTCCTGACCCTATACAGGTCAAGGCAGGCAGGGCTTGATAATCCAGAGTAGGAGCAAAGGTACAGGACAGCAGGAAGACTCAGGGCTAGGGACAGGGTCAGGGACAGGCAGAGTGGTCAGGCGGGCGGGTACAGGGTCAGGACAGGCAGAGTGGTCAGGCGGGCACAGGGTCAGGACAGGCAGAGTGGTCAGGCGGGCACAGGGTCAGGACAGGCAGAGTGGTCAGGCGGGCGGGTACAGGGTCAGGACAGGCAGAGTGGTCAGGCGGGTGGCCTGACCACTCTGCCTGTCCCTGACCCTGTTCCTGACCCTGTCCCTGACCCTGTCCCTGACCCTGTCCCTAGCCCTGGATCTGCCTGCTGTCCTGTACCTTTGCTCCTACTCTGGATTATCAAGCCCTGCCTGCCTTGACCTGTCGTTTGCCTGCCCACATGGTTACATTAAACATTGTTACTTCACACAGTCTGCACTTGGGTCTTACAAACATACCTGATAATACCCTTCTGTTTATAGGCCCTGGTCTGAAGTTGTGCACTATAAAGGAATAGGGTAGAATTTTGGAACACATCCATTGTTAATGCATTTTATATAATTTACGGATTGTTTAGTCCCGTAACATTCCATGTTCATCTTCCACGGTTAAAGCCGTCGCTGCATATGAAAACGGTTTTCTGACATTTAGGCCTTTCCTGGATGTTGTGCTTTGAAATGGAAATATTTAAATCCCTGAGTCATATTTTTGATCCTTAAGGCTCTTTATAATTCAATAAATATGCTTAAAGAAGAGCAAGGCTTTCACCAGGCCTCACACATGCACACACAGTCTAGAAGCCCACAAACCAACAAATAAACCGCCCACCAAAACTCACGGACCAGGCAAGGAGGGCATTAATCAGAGAGGCAACAAAGAGACCAAAGATAACCCTGAAGGAGCTGCAAAGCTCCACAGCGGAGTTTGGAGTATCTGTCCATAGGACCACTTTAAGCCGTAGACTCCACAGAGCTGGGCTTTACGGAAGAGTGGCCAGAAAAAAGCCTTTGCTTAAAGAAAAAAATAAGCAAACATGTTTGTTGTTCTCCAAAAGGCATGTGGGAGACTACCCAAACATATGGAGGAAGGTACTCTGATCAGATGAGACTAAAATGTAGCTCTTTGGCCATCAAGGAAAACACTATGTCTGGCGCAAACCCAACTCCTCTTATCACCCCGAGAATCCCATCCCCACAGCATGGTGGTGGCAGCATCATGTTGTGGGGATGTTTTTCATTGGCAGGGACTGGGAAACTGGTCAGAATTGAAGGACTGATGGATGGTGCTAAATACAGAGAAATTCTTAAGGGAAACCTGTTTCAGTCTTCCAGAGATTTGAGACTGGGACGGAGGTTCACCTTCCAGCAGGACAATGACCCTATACTGCTAAAGCAACACTCGAGTGGTTTAAGGGGAAACATTTAAATGTCTTGGAATGGCCTAGTCAAAGCCCAGACCTCAATCCTATTGAGAATCTGTGGTATGAGTTAAAGATTGCATTACACCAGCAGGAACCCATCCAACTTGAAGGAGCTGGAGAAGTTTTGCTTTATTTAATGGGCAAAAATCCCAGTGGCTCGATGTGCCAAGCTTATAGAGACATATCCCAAGGGACTTGCAGCTGTAATTGCAGCAAAATGTGGCTGTACGAAGTATTGACTTGGGGGGTTGAATAGTTATGCAAGCTCCACTTTTCTGTTTTTTTCTCTTATTTCTTGTTTTTTTTTTCACAATAAAAAATATTTTGCATCTTCAAAGTTGTGTAACGCAAATGATACAAACCCACCAAAAATCTAATTTAATTTCAGGTTGTAAGGCAACAAAATAGGAAAATTGCCAAGGGGGGTGAATACTTTCGCAAGCCAATGTAAATACTTTAGTCGACATTAAGAAATGTTTTTTCATTTTAGGATGAGCATTCATTTACTTTTAGATTTGTGTGTATATTTTTTCCAAATTGTTAGATACTACTGCACTATTGGAGCTAGAAACACAAGTATTTCGCTACACCCACAATAACATCTGCTAAATATGTGTCATTGTCCTGCTGGAAGGTGAACCTCTGTCCCATAGAATTTGATTTGAACAGACACACAGACATACACACAGACATACACACACACACACACACACACACACACACACACACACACACACACACACACACACACACACACACACACACACACACACACACACACACAGTCACAGACAGACAGACACACACACATAGACACACACACACACATACGCACGCACGCACAGAATGTAAGGCTCTGTCTGCGAAAATATCCTTTTGAGATGGAAAATATATCTTTGAAGTTATGAGCAAAAACAGAACATACTAGTAATAATACGCATCGTGTTATCAAGAGCTACAATCATATCCGCCATCGACCTGGCATTATCCTGGTGTCCTCCTCGTGATTGTGTTGTAGTTAGGCTGTTTTCTATTGTCCTCCTGTGACTGTCTGTTAATCCTGGTCAGTGCTGATGAACTCCTCGCTCGCTCTCTCTCAATTCAATTCCATTCAATTCCATTCCATTCAAATCCATTCAATTCAATTCCATTCCATTCCATTCAAATCCACTCCATTCAATTCAATTCCATTCCATTCAAATCCATTCCATTCAAATCCATTCCATTCCATTCCATTCCATTCCATTCAATTCCATTCAAATCAATTCCATTCCATTCAAATCCATTCAATTCCATTCAAATCAATTCCATTCCATTCAAATCCATTCAATTCCATTCCATTCCATTGAAATCCATTCAATTCAATTCCATTCCATTCAATTCCATTCCATTCAATTCTATTAAATTCCATTCAAAGGGCTTAATTGGCATGGGAAGCATATGTTTACGTTGCCAAAGCAAATGGATATAGACGAATGGAAATAAACACATCAGTAAACAAAAACTCACAAAAGTTTTAAAACAATATTAGACATGTCAAATGTTATATTGTTGTCTATGCAAAGTGTTGCAACAATGATTTGGTCTGTGTTTGTGTTTGTGAACAGAGCCCCAGGACCAGCTGACTGAGGTGACTCTTCTCCAGGTTCATCTCTCTGTAAGTGAGGGCTTTGTGGTGGAACATGTTGGAATCACTTCCTTTAAAGTGGTTGTAGAATTTAACTGCTATTTTCTGGATGTTGATAACTAAGGGGGTCTAGTCCTAATTCTGCTCTGCATTATTTGGTGTTTTACATGGTACACAATGTTTGGACCCCAGACCTCACAACCATAGAGTGGACCCCAGACCTCACAACCATAGAGTGGACCCCAGACCTCACAACCATAGAGTGCAATGGATTCTATAACTGAATTAATGTTTTGGGGGCAAATTGGGATGTTTCTCTCCCGGTATCTCTCTCTCTCTCCCGGTATCTCTCTCTCTCTCTCCCGGTATCTCTCTCTCTCTCTCCCGGTATCTCTCTCTCTCTCTCCCATGGTATCTCTCTCTCTCTCCCATGGTATCTCTCTCTCTCTCCCACAGTGTCTCTCTCTCTCTTTGTCTCTCTCTCGGTCTCTCTCTCCCTTTGTCTCTCTCTCTCTCCCACGGTATCTCTCTCTCTCTCTCTCTCTGTCTCTCTCCCGGTATCTCTCTCTCTCTCCCATGGTATCTCTCTCTCTCTCTCTCTCCCACGGTATCTCTCTCTCTCTCTCTCTCCCACGGTATCTCTCTCTCTCTGTCTCTCTCTCTCTCTTTGTCTCTCTGTATGTCTCTCTCTCTCTCTCTCTCTCTCCCACGGTATCTCTCTCTCTCTGTCTCTCTCTCTCTCTCTCTGTCTCTCTCTCTTTCTCTCTCTCTCCCACGGTATCTCTCTCTCGCTCTCTTTCTCTCTCTCTCTGTCTCTCTCTCTTTCTCTCTCTCTCTCTCCCACGGTATCTCTCTCTCGCTCTCTTTCTCTCTCTCTCTGTATCTCTCTCTCTCTGTCTCTCTGTATCTCTCTCTGTCTCTCTCTCTCTCTCTGTATCTCTCTCTCTCTCTCTGTATCTCTCTCCCTGTCTCTCTCTCTCCCTGTCTCTCTCTCTCTGTCTCTCTCTGTCTCTCTCTCCCTGTCTCTATGTCTCTCTCTGTCTCTCTCTCTCTGTATCTCTCTCTCTCTCTCTCTGTCTCTCTCTCTTTTGTGTGCTGCACACTTTCACTCTCTGCCGCCTCTCAGCCAAATGCCAAAGCAAATCTTGTCATAATTAGCACTAATCCAACTCATTACCGCTCTGCTTAATTAACACACACACACACACACACACACACACACACACACACACACACACACACACACACACACACACACACACACACACACACACACACACACACACACACACACACAGCTTAATTGCCCTATTAATAGTTTTCCTGAGAGAGCTTGTGTTTACAACTCAGTCAGACAGACAGACATTCAGTCAGGCAGGCTGTCAGGCAGTCAGTCAGTCAGTCAGTCAGGCAGGGCAAATGTTTGTTTCTAAATGAGTCGACAAGAAGACAGCTCCATTGTTCAAACAACAGAACAGAACAGGCAGGATTAGTAGTAGTTGAAAGAGCAGGATTAGTAGCATAACACAGAGGCAGGGAAGATAGACGATCATCGCATCACAGCTTGGCACTGACAGGGAATGAGGGAGGAAGCCACCAACCATGGGGCCAACAACATAATGGGTATTCTCTCCATTTGACAACAGACAACACACATAGATCTGAGACCTTGGCTACATTACAATGAAACCCTGTAGACAGACAAACCCTTGACTAACATTATTACAACAATACTCTCTTTACATTCCAGCTAACAAGACAGTGATGTAGCCTGGCCTTGCACGGCTCTTTGTGGTAACCATCAAAGGGAGAGTTGTGTTCCAGGCCTGTAAGGGGATAGGTTTGTGAGAGGGAAGAGAGAAAGAGAGGAGGGAAGAGAGGAGAGGAGGGAAGATGGGAGGAGAGGAGATAAGAGAGGAGAGCTGCGAGGCGAGGGGAGAGAGGAGGGAAGAGGAGAGAAGATGAGAGGAGAGAAGATGAGAGGAGGGAAGAGAGGAGAGGAGGAAGAGAGGAGAGGAGAGAAGATGAGGAGAGGAGGAAAGAGGGGAGAGAAGATGAGAGGAGAGGAGGGAAGATGAGAGGAGAGGAGATAAGAGAGGAGAGCTGCGAGGCGAGGGGAGAGAGGAGGGAAGAGGGAAGAGGAGAGAAGATGAGAAGAGAGGAGGGAAGAGAGGAGAGGAGAGAAGAGGAGAGGAGAGGAGGAAAGAGAGGAGAGGAGAGAAAGAGAGGAGGGAAGAGAGGAGAGGAGAGGAGAAGAGAGGAGAGAAGATAAGAGAGGAGAGGCGCGAGGGGAGGGGAGCGAGGAGTGGAGAGGAGAGGCGCGAGGGGAGGGGAGAGAGAAGGGGAGAGGAGAGGAGATGGGGATTAATGAAGGAAGGGAATTGGATCTGTCTTGCTTGTTCAGCTCTCAGTTCCATCCAAGTTTCCAAACAAGGATCACTAGGGAAGGATCACTAGGGAAGGCTCACCAGGGAAGGATCACTAGGGAAGGATCACTAGGGAAGGATCACTAGGGAAGGATCATTAGGGAAGGATCACTAGGGAAGGATCACTAGGGAAGGATCATTAGGGAAGGATCACCAGGGAATCATCACAAGGGAAGGATCACTAGGGAAGGATCACTAGGGAAGGATCACTAGGGAAGGATCACCAGGGAAGGATCGCCAGGGAAGGATCACCAGGGAAGGATCACCAGGGAAGGATCATTAGGGAAGGACCACTAGGGAAGGATCACTAGGGAAGGATCACTAGGGAAGGATCACTAGGGAAGGATCATTAGGGAAGGATCACTAGGGAAGGATCACCAGGGAAGGATCACTAGGGAAGGATCACTAGGGAAGGATCACTAGGGAAGGATCACTAGGGAAGGATCACCAGGGAAGGATCACTAGGGAAGGATCACTAGGGAAGGATCACTAGGGAAGGATGGCCAGGGAAGGATCACTAGGGAAGAATCATTAGGGAAGGATCACTAGGGAAGGATCACTAGGGAAGGATCACCAGGGAAGGATCACTAGGGAAGGATCACTAGGGAAGGATCACTAGGGAAGGATCACTAGGGAAGGATCACCAGGGAAGGATCACCAGGGAAGGATCACTAGGGAAGGATCACTAGGGAAGGATAACTAGGGAAGGATCACTAGGGAAGGATCACTAGGGAAGGATCACCAGGGAAGGATCACTAGGGAAGGATCGCTAGGGAAGGATCGCTAGGGAAGGCTCATTAGGGAAGGAACACTAGGGAAGGATCACTAGGGAAGGATCACTAGGGAAGGATCGCTAGGGAAGGATCATTAGGGAAGGATCACTAGGGAAGGATCGCTAGGGAAGGATCGCTAGGGAAGGATCGCTAGGGAAGGATCACTAGGGAAGGATATTAGGGAAGGATAATTAGGGAAGGATCACTAGGGAAGGATCACTAGAGAAGGATCACTAGGGAAGAATCACTAGGGAAGGATCACTAGGGAAGGATCACTAGGGAAGGATCATTAGGGAAGGATAATTAGGGAAGGATCGCTAGGGAAGGATCACTAGGGAAGGATCGCTAGGGAAGGATCATTAGGGAAGGATCACTAGGGAAGGATCGCTAGGGAAGGATCGCTAGGGAAGGATCATTAGGGAAGGATAACTAGGGAAGGATCGCTAGGGAAGGATCGCTAGGGAAGGATCGCTAGGGAAGGATCACTAGGGAAGGATCATTAGGGAAGGATCATTAGGGAAGGATCACTAGGGAAGGATCAATAGGGAAGGATCACTAGGGAAGAATCACTAGGGAAGGATCACTAGGGAAGGATCATTAGGGAAGGATAATTAGGGAAGGATCACTAGGGAAGGATCACTAGGGAAGGATCACTAGGGAAGAATCACTAGGGAAGGATCACTAGGGAAGGATCATTAGGGAAGGATAATTAGGGAAGGATCACTAGGGAAGGATGGCCAGGGAAGGATCACTAGGGAAGAATCATTAGGGAAGGATCACTAGGGAAGGATCACTAGGGAAGGATCACCAGGGAAGGATCACTAGGGAAGGATCACTAGGGAAGGATCACTAGGGAAGGATCACTAGGGAAGGATCACCAGGGAAGGATCACTAGGGAAGGATCACTAGGGAAGGATCACTAGGGAAGGATCACTAGGGAAGGATCACTAGGGAAGGATCACCAGGGAAGGATCACTAGGGAAGGATCGCTAGGGAAGGATCGCTAGGGAAGGCTCATTAGGGAAGGATCACTAGGGAAGGATCACTAGGGAAGGATCACTAGGGAAGGATCGCTAGGGAAGGATCATTAGGGAAGGATCACTAGGGAAGGATCGCTAGGGAAGGATCACTAGGGAAGGATCGCTAGGGAAGGATCACTAGGGAAGGATATTAGGGAAGGATAATTAGGGAAGGATCACTAGGGAAGGATCACTAGAGAAGGATCACTAGGGAAGAATCACTAGGGAAGGATCACTAGGGAAGGATCACTAGGGAAGGATCATTAGGGAAGGATAATTAGGGAAGGATCGCTAGGGAAGGATCACTAGGGAAGGATCGCTAGGGAAGGATCATTAGGGAAGGATCACTAGGGAAGGATCGCTAGGGAAGGATCGCTAGGGAAGGATCATTAGGGAAGGATCACTAGGGAAGGATCGTTAGGGAAGGATCACTAGGGAAGGATCGCTAGGGAAGGATCACTAGGGAAGGATCATTAGGGAAGGATCATTAGGGAAGGATCATTAGGGAAGGATCACTAGGGAAGGATCACTAGGGAAGAATCACTAGGGAAGGATCACTAGGGAAGGATCATTAGGGAAGGATAATTAGGGAAGGATCACTAGGGAAGGATCACTAGGGAAGGATCACTAGGGAAGAATCACTAGGGAAGGATCACTAGGGAAGGATCATTAGGGAAGGATAATTAGGGAAGGATCACTAGGGAAGGATCACCAGGGAAGGATCACTAGGGAAGGATCACTAGGGAAGGATCACTAGGGAAGGATCACTAGGGAAGGATCACTAGGGAAGGATCACCAGGGAAGGATCACCAGGGAAGGATCACCAGGGAAGGATCACTAGGGAAGGATCACTAGGGAAGGATCACTAGGGAAGGATCACTAGGGAAGGATCACCAGGGAAGGATCACTAGGGAAGGATCACTAGGGAAGGATCACTAGGGAAGGATCACTAGGGAAGGATCACTAGGGAAGGATCACTAGGGAAGAATCACTAGGGAAGGATCACTAGGGAAGGATCACTAGGGAAGGATCACCAGGGAAGGATCACCAGGGAAGGATCACCAGGTAAGGATCACCAGGGAAGGATCACCAGGGAAGGATCACTAGGGAAGGATCACTAGGGAAGGATCACCAGGGAAGGATCACTAGGGAAGGATCACTAGGGAAGGATCACTAGGGAAGGATCACTAGGGAAGGATCACTAGGGAAGGATCATTAGGGAAGGATCGCTAGGGAAGGATCGCTAGGGAAGGATCGCTAGGGAAGGATATTAGGGAAGGATAATTAGGGAAGGATCACTAGGGAAGGATCACTAGAGAAGGATCACTAGGGAAGAATCACTAGGGAAGGATCACTAGAGAAGGATCACTAGGGAAGAATCACTAGGGAAGGATCACTAGGGAAGGATCACTAGGGAAGGATCACTAGGGAAGGATCACTAGAGAAGGATCACTAGGGAAGAATCACTAGGGAAGGATCACTAGGGAAGGATCACCAGGGAAGGATCACCAGGGAAGGATCACCAGGGAAGGATCACCATGGAAGGATCACTAGGGAAGGATCACTAGGGAAGGATCACTAGGGAAGGATCACCAGGGAAGGATCACTAGGGAAGGATCACTAGGGAAGGATCACTAGGGAAGGATCGCTAGGGAAGGATCGCTAGGGAAGGATCATTAGGGAAGGATCGCTAGGGAAGGATCACTAGGGAAGGATCGCTAGGGAAGGATCACTAGGGAAGGATATTAGGGAAGGATAATTAGGGAAGGATCACTAGGGAAGGATCACTAGAGAAGGATCACTAGGGAAGGATCACTAGGGAAGGATCACTAGGGAAGGATCGCTAGGGAAGGATCGCTAGGGAAGGATCGCTAGGGAAGGATCACTAGGGAAGGATCGCTAGGGAAGGATCGCTAGGGAAGGATCACTAGGGAAGGATCGCTAGGGAAGGATCACTAGGGAAGGATCACTAGGGAAGGATCACCAGGGAAGCTTTTAAAATAAAGAAAATGTAGTCCAAAGCCAAGTGTAACTACACGCACGCACACACGCACGCACGCACGTGCGCACGCGCACGCGCACGCGCACACGCACACACACACGCACGCACTGAAAAGCAAATCAAATGTTATGTGTCACATGCTTCATAAACAACAGGGGTAGATTAATAGTGAAATCCTTACCCACAATGCAGAGAGAAAAAGAGACATTTTATACAAATAATAAGGAATAACAGGATACCGAGTCGATGTACAGCTTCCTGTCAGACCCACCATGGGAGGGTGAGATGTACAGCTTCCTGTCAGACCCACCATGGGAGGGTGAGATGTACAGCTTCCTGTCAGACCCACCATGGGAGGGTGAGATGTACAGCTTCCTGTCAGACCCACCATGGGAGGGTGAGATGTACAGCTTCCTGTCAGACCCACCATGGGAGGGTGAGATGTACAGCTTCCTGTCAGACCCACCATGGGAGGGTGAGATGTACAGCTTCCTGCCAGACCCATCATGGGAGGGTGAGATGTACAGCTTCCTGACAGACCCATTGATTAGCCACCTGATAGTTCTCTAGGCCACTGATTGGCCAGCTCATAGACCTCTCGACCGCTGATTGGCCAGCTCATAGTTCTCTAGGCCACTGATTGGCCAGCTCATAGACCTCTCGACCGCTGATTGGCCAGCTCATAGACCTCTCGACCGCTGATTGGCCAGCTCATAGTTCTCTAGGCCACTGATTGGCCAGCTCATAGACCTCTCGACCGCTGATTGGCCAGCTCATAGACCTCTCGACTGCTGATTGGCCAGCTCATAGTTCTCTAGGCCACTGATTGGCCAGCTCATAGACCTCTCGACCGCTGATTGGCCAGCTCATAGACCTCTCGACTGCTGATTGGCCAGCTCATAGTTCTCTAGGCCACTGATTGGCCAGCTCATCCTTCTCATAATACTCTATGAGGAAATTGCTTTTTTTATGGAACGGTCTGTTTGAGATCCACATTTTTTAAGTGTTTTTCTTCAAGATATGATTTGGCCACAAAATACGACTTATAGGACGTGTCAACAATATTTGGATAGGAGTTAACAGAATATGAATGTATAAAAGTGGATTGTCACTGCCTGGACAGTTACTTATCTGCCTGGAAAGTTACTTATCTGCCTGGAAAGTTACTTATCTGCCTGGACAGTTACTTATCTGTCTGGAAAGTTACTTATCTGCCTGGACAGTTACTTATCTGCCTGGACAGTTACTTATCTGCCTGGACAGTTACTTATCTGCCTGGACAGTTACTTATCTGCCTGGAAAGTTACTTATCTGCCTGAAAGTTACTTATCTGCCTGGACAGTTACTTATCTGCCTGGAAAGTTACTTATCTGCCTGGACAGTTACTTATCTGCCTGGACAGTTACTTATCTGCCTGGACAGTTACTTATCTGCCTGGAAAGTTACTTATCTGCCTGGACAGTTACTTATCTGCCTGGACAGTTACTTATCTGCCTGGACAGTTACTTATCTGCCTGGACAGTTATAGACAAAAAAAAACTGCAGAGGAGCCCTTGGTGATGTTCTGACCAGACTGTTGAGCGATGTGTCCCTCAAGTACACAGTAACGTCACCTCAGACCTGTGTGTAGAAGATTGATGCAGTCTCCCACTTGAGGTTGAATACAAAAAATGCCATAGTCTCTATGAATGAATAAAGATTTTAGTTTATTTTTAAAATGTCAAATCATAGACTAAGTGTGTACTAGGTCTATAAAAACCAACAAGTGATCTGTTGACAACATTGACACTGACAGCAGGCATAGAATCCCCTAAAATACTGAACAAATATTTCTGGTAGGTATTTCTTCAGGCCGTCATTAATAATCTTTCGTAATGCCGACAGCACTTTGTTGTTTGTTGAGTACGATCCGTTCGAGCCAGTCTGCGTCGACAGAAGGGGGAGCATAAGGACGAGAGAGAGAGAGAGAGAGACAGAGAGAGAGAGAGAGAGACAGAGAGAGAGACCGAGAGAGAGACAGAGAGAGAGAGAGAGAGAGACAGAGAGACAGAGAGAGAGAGAGAGAGACCGAGAGAGAGAGAGAGAGAGAGACCGAGAGAGAGACAGAGAGAGAGAGAGAGAGACAGAGAGAGAGAGACCGAGAGAGAGAGAGACCGAGAGAGAGAGAGACAGGAGAGAGAGAGAGACAGAGATATAATAACTCATATCAGTTACTGACCCTGGCCCATGTTTCACCGTAGGGATGGTGCCTGGTTTCCTCCAGACGTGACGCTTGGCATTCAGGCCAAAGATTTCAATCTTGGTTTCATCAGACCAGAGAATCGTGTTTCTTCTAGAAGGTTCTCCATCTCCACAGAGGAACTATAGAGCTCTGTCAGAGTGAACATCAGGTTTTTTGGTCACCTCCCTGACCAAGGCCCTTCTCCCCCTGATTGGTCAGTTTGGCCACGCGGCCATCTCTAGGAAGAGTCTTGGTAGTTCCAAACATCTTCCATTTAAGAACGATAGTTCTTTCTGTGTTCTTGGGAAGCTACGATGCTGCAGAAAGGTTTTGGTTTTCCTTCCCCAGATCTGTGCCTCGACACAATACTGTCTCGGAGCTCTACGGACAATTCCTACAAGTTCACCTCATATGGATGAAAAATATAATAAATTAAAGTTGACAGTCTACACGTCAACCTCAAAGTATTTACACACACTGACGCAATCACACACACACTGACGCAATCACACACACAACACACACACACACTGATGCAATCACACACACACACACACACTGATGCAATCACACACACACACAACACACACACACACACACACACACACACACACACACACACACACACACACACACACACACACACACACACACACACACACACACAGTAATTGCTGTGTTGAAATATAAATGAACTACAATCTCTTCGTTGTCAGCTGAAGTTGCACAGATATGAAGAATGTAATCACATGACTTTATTGATGACAAATTTGGTGGAAAAAGTCTCATTGTTTTGTCCAAATGCATCACCGTCAAACTCTTGGTCTTGGGGGAGGGGGTGCTGGTACTGAGGTCTTGGGGGGGGGGGGGTGCTGGTACTGAGGTCTTGGGGAGGTGGGGGTGCTGGTACTGAGGTCTTGGGGGAGGTGGGGTGCTGGTACTGAGGTCTTGGGGGAGGGGGGGTGCTGGTTACTGAGGTCTTGGGGGGGGGGGGTGCTGGTACTGAGGTCTTGGGGGAGGTGGGGGTGCTGGTACTGAGGTCTTGGGGGAGGTGGGGGTGCTGGTACAGAGGTCTTGGGGGGGGTGCTGGTCTGAGGTTCTTGGGGGGGGGGGGGGTGCTGGTACTGAGGTCTTGGGGGAGGGGGGGGTTCTGGTACTGAGGTCTTGGGGGAGGGGGGGGTGCTGGTACTGAGGTCTTGGGGGGGGTGCTGGTACTGAGGTCTTGGGGGAGGGGGGGGGTTCTGGTACTGAGGGTCTTGGGGGAGGGGGGGGGGTGCTGGTACTGAGGTCTTGGGGGGGGTGCTGGTACTGAGGTCTTGGGGGGGGGGGGTGCTGGTACTGAGGTCTTGGGGGGGGGGGGGGGGTTGTGATGTATCTTCGCGCTAGCATGACATTGTGTTGTATGTATGTTGTATGTGTGTTGTATGTTTGTCCCGTGTGGATCAGTTGATAGAGCATGACCCTTTGTCACAATGCGAGGGTTGTGGGGTTCGATTCCCACGGGGGGCCAGCAAGAAACTCACTACTTATAGAGCTTCTTATAAATAACTATAATGTAACAATCCTCCTTTGTCTGATGTTCCACCAGCCCCCATGGTGACTGATATTAGGTGGCAGGGTAGCCTAGTGGTTAGAGTGTTTGACCCAAGTCACATGGGTCAAAACTGAAAGTCCCATTGGTCAAAGCTGAAGTCACATGGGTCAAAGCTGAAGTCCCATTGGTCAAAACTGAAGTCACATGGGTCAAAGCTGAAGTCACATGGGTCAAAACTGAAGTCACATGGGTCAAAGCTGAAGTCCCATTGGTCAAAACTGAAGTCACATGGGTCAAAGCTGAAGTCCCATTGGTCAAAGCTGTTCACATGGTCAGTGAAACAGAAGTGTACATGGCCCAAACTGTGAATCGTTTTTCATTGCTTTCACACAAAATGCATTTAAAAACCACATTCTCCGAACTCTTTTCTCCTCCATACTCCACCACCTGCTAAACCATATATCTATATATCTGCAGCACGTTTTCAAATTCTAACACACTGTTTTCCAAAACGGTTAAAAACACATTCAAAACAGAATGATGGAAAATGTCTGTGAAAAATTCTGCAGGAACCAGATGGAAACATGGAGAAATTTCAGCAGCATAAATTTAAATCGTCCAACACAGCTGATTGCAATTTCAGCTGAAAGCCGGACCCACTGTTTTAGGTCTCCTTACCAAACAGACAAAAAGAGGACGGCTTCGGGAATGATTTAGTTTGGAACATGTCCAAGGGAGACAGGTTGGGTCGGGGAAGAAGAGAGGCAGGGAGAGGGAGACAGGTTGGTGGGGGAAGAAGAGAGGCAGGGAGAGGGAGACAGGTTGGTGGGGGAAGAAGAGTGGCAGGGAGAGGGAGACAGGTTGGTGGAGAGAGAAGAGAGGCAGGGAGAGGGAGACAGGTTGGTGGAGAGAGAAGAGAGGCAGGGAGAGGGAGACAGTTGGTGGAGAGAGAAAGAGACAGGGAGAGGGAGACAGGTTGGTGGGGGAAGAAGTGGCAGGGAGAGGGGAGACAGGTTGGTGGGGAAGAAGAAGTGGCAGGGAGAGGGAGACCGTTGGTGGAGAGAGAAGAGAGGCAGGGAGAGGGAGACAGGTTGGTGGGGGAAGAAGAGAGGCGGGAGAGGGAGACAGGTTGGTGGGGGAAGAAAAGTGTCAGGGAGAGGGAGACAGGTGGTGGTGAAGAGAGTGGCATGGAAGGGAGACAGGTTGGTGGAGGAAGAAGAGTGGCAGGGAGAGGGAGACAGGTTGGTGGGGAGAGAAGAGTGGCAGGGAGAGGGAGAGGTTGGTGGGGGAGGAAGAGTGGCTGGGAGACAGGTTGGTGGGGGAAGAAGAGTGGCAGGGAGAGGAGACAGGTTGGTGGGAGAGAAGAGTGGCAGGGAGAGGGAGAAGGTTGGTGGGGAGGAAGAGTGGCAGGGAGAGGACAGGTTGCTGGGGAGAGAAGAGTGGCAGGGAGAGGGAGACAGTTGGTGGGGGAGAAGAGGGCAGAGAGAGGGAGACAGGTTGGTGGGGGAGAAGAGTGGCAGGGAGAGGAGACAGGTTGGTGGAGAGAGGAAGAGGCAGGTGAGAGGGAGACAGGTTGGTGGGGAAGAAGAGAGGCAGGGAGAGGGAGACAGGTTGGTGGGGGAAGAAGAGTGCAGGGAGAGGGAGACAGGTTGGTGGGGGAAGAAGAGAGGCAGGGAGAGGGAGACAGGTTGGTGGAGAGAAGAAGAGAGGCAGGGAGAGGGAGACAGGTTGGTGGGGAAGAAGAGTGGCAGGGAGAGGGAGACAGGTTGGTGGGGGGAGGAGAGAGGCAGGAGAGGGAGACAGGTTGGTGGAGAGAGAAGAGTGTCAGGGACAGGAGACAGGTTGGTGGGGAAGAGAGTGGCAGGGAGAGGAGACGGTTGGTGGGGAAGAAGAGTGGCAGGGAGAGGGAGACAGGTTGGTGGGAGAAGAAGAGGGCAGGGAGAGGGAGAGGTTGGTGGGGGAAGAAGAGAGACAGGGAGAGGGAGACAGGTTGGTGGAGAGAGAAGAGAGACAGGGAGAGGGAGACAGGTTGGTGGGGGAGGAAGAGAGGCAGGGAGAGGGAGACAGGTTGGTGGGAGAGAGAAAGTGTCAGGGAGAGGGAGACAGGTTGGTGGAGAGAAGAGTGTCAGGGGAGGAGACAGGTTGGGTGGGGAAGAAGAGTCAGGGAGAGGGAAACAGGTTGGTGGGAGAGAAGAGTGTCAGGGAGAGGGAGACAGGTTGGTGGGGAAGAAGAGTGGCAGGGGGAGAGGGAAACAGGTTGGTGGGGAAGAAGAGTGGCAGGGAGAGGGAGACAGGTTGGTGGGGGAAGAGAGTGGCAGGGAGAGGGAGACAGGTTGGTGGGGGAAGAAGAGTGTCAGGGAGAGGGAGACCGGTTGGTGGAGATGAGAAGAGAGGCAGGGAGAGGGAGACAGGTTGATGGGGGAAGAAGAGTGGCAGGGAGAGGGAAGACAGGTTGGTGGGGGAAAGAAGAGTGGCAAGGGAGGAGACAGGTTGGTGGGGGGAGAGAAGAGTGCAGGGAGAAGAGACAGGGTGGTGGAAGAAGAGTGGTAGGAGAGGGAGACAGGTTGGTGGGGGAAGAAGAGTGGCAGGGAGAGGGAGCAGGTTGGTGGGGGGAAGAAGAGAGGCAGGAGAGGGAGAGGGGAGACAGGTGGTGGGGGGAAGAAGAGAGGCAGAGAGAGGGAGACAGGTTGGTGGGGGAGAAGAGTGGCAGGGAGAGGGAGACAGGTGGTAGAGAGAAGAGAGGCAGGAGAGAGGAGATAGGTTGGTGGGGGAAGAAGAGAGGCAGGGAGAGGG